>NC_091133.1:94505705-94805705 GCF_040183065.1 Periplaneta americana
GCACTGTAGTTCAGCAAATAATTGAGCGGCAAATAACGTCTTCGTGTGCTTTCTGCGAACGCCAACGAAAGAGCCAAAATGGCGGGCGATTATATTAAGTATTTATCGAGCCTTAAGAAATAAATAACGTCTTCTTCAGCGAATCACAAGACGCACACGTTTAAATGTAGCCGTCCTGCAACGCGATTGGGTGCCGGAAATTAGAGCGACGGGACTATATTAAGTCACTGGTGCCTCAGTATAAGTAAGCGTAAGTTGTTGGAATTAACCATTGAAAGGAAGAAAGTAGTTATTGATCGTTTGCGTTATGGTGTTAGTTGTAGAAAAAATTGCAGAAGTGTTTAAAATTTCTAAATAAACAGTTTCAAACATTAGCAATAACAGGACCTCAGTGTTAAATGTATGGGAACAAAATTGCAGTGAGGGAAGAAAAATAGTTAGCCAAACTGTTAATGACGATCTAAATGACAAAGTGTTTGAATACTGTAGTTCCTTAACATTATGTACAGTAATTTCCTTTCCATTGCATACTAAAAGAAATGTTATTTTCCTCTACCTTGGACTCCCCGTTAGGTTGGACAATATTTTATTGAACCATACGTAGCTAATCGGCAATGCATGCAATAGAGAGGCAGAAAGGAACTATCCAACTATCCCCTGACCTAGTTGCCTCATAACTGGTGTCTCGTTGGTATCACTTGTGAGGTTCAGACCTGTCTTCGGATAGTTGACTAAACAACAAACAACGTGTCCAGGTTAAAGTAGGGTGACCAGATTCACATCGATAAAAAAAGAGGACACAAAGCTTAAAAAACGAGGACTTTGTTCGAAAAAAGAGGACAGATAATATGTACTTAGATTTAGGCTTAGGCCTATATTATACTTTAAATTACATCAATATCTACTTTATTACAAAATATTTACAGTACAGATTTAGGCTTATATCATACTTAAAAATGTGTTAATATATCTTTTATTACAAAATAGTTATGAAAAAACTTAATAATAATAATAATAATGATTTAACAGTTACCTGCATATGAAAGTCAAGGGAAGTGTAATAAAATTATTAAACAGAACAGAAAATATCTATTTAGATTTACATTAGCACCTCGATTTACTAGCTATCTCTGAGCAGCGCCCATAACAAGGAGGAGCAAAGGGAGTTATGAATGTTGACAACGAGTATATTCTGTCCATGCTGCTGCCACTTACACAGGGCTGGGTAGCAAGAGCAGATTCTACTCTCTCACGGGGAGCCATATGATTTCTCTTCATCCCCTTTCTCCCCCTCCCAACACCGCGCAGCGTTGATTCAGTATCGGATGAATATTAAGAGTCCCCGTTTAGAGACTGGTTCCGCTCCCGATGCCCAGCCTCGACTTACAGGCAAATTACTTGGAAAAGCGTGCAATCAGATAATTTTAAAATGTCAGGAATACATTTTACGAAAAGGAGAACATTTCTTGATTTTTTAAAAATCCGCCCGTACCCCGGAGAAAGGCCTAAAAAGGAGGACATGTACGGACAAAAGAGAACGTCTGGTCACCCTAGGTTAGAGTGGTTTTACTGTACTTTATACGTCAACTGTGGTGGAAAAAATATTTGAACGTGGCGGATTGCTATAAACTCCTAAAAAATGTTATGTTTTATTTAACGACGCTCGCAACTGCAGAGGTTATATCAGCGTCGCCGGATGTGCCGGAATTTTGTCCCGCAGGAGTTCTTTTACATGCCAGTAAATCTACTGACATAAGCACACTTAAATGCCATCGACCTGGCCTGGGACCGAACTAGGAACCTTGGGCATAGAAGGCCAGCGCTATACCAACTTGCCAACCAGGTCGACAACTCCTAGGTCTATTATTACGTTTATAAACAAACACACTCATTCAGTCCTCAGATCATAATATTCCACATTGAGACACTGTGAAATACTAGCTACAATTTTCGATCTCAAAATAATACTGTTAACGAAACTGCAGATATGGGTCAACTATACTTATACTTACTTACAAATGGCTTTTAAGGAACCCGAAGGTTCATTGCCGCCCTCACATAAGCCCGCCAGCGGTCCCTATCCTGTGAAGGATTAATCCAGTCTCTATCATCATACCCAACCTCCCTCAAATCCATTTTAATATTATCCTTCCATCTACGTCTCGGCCTCCCTAAAGGTCTTTTTCCCTTCGGTCTTCCAACTAACACTCTATATGCATTTCTGGATTCGCCCATACGTGCTACATGCCCTGCCCATCTCAAACGTCTGGATTTAATGTTCCTAATCATGTCAGGTGAAGAATACAATGCATTCAGTTCTGTGTTGTGTAACTTTCTCCATTCTCCTGTAACTTCATCCCGCTTAGCCCCAAATATTTTCCTAAGCTTCTTTTTCTCAAACACCCTTAACCTATGTTCCTCTCTCAAAGTGAGAGTCCAAGTTTCACAACCATGCAGAAGAACCGGTAATATAAGTGTTTTATGGGTCAACTATATCCGTTATTAAAACCTTTTTCTGAGTTTGGAGCAAAAACTAACTCCACTCGTATACACACTGATTATGTGACCACATGCCCTAAATGCAAACCCAGCCTGCAGATATACTGCTAAAGTAATTGTGATTAAGCTTAGATTCTACAAAATAATGGTGCTCATATTATATACGGCAGTGACTACTCTGTTAGGCCTACTACTGCCCAGATACGTGAGGACCTGCAACTTCAACCAATAATTAAAGTAGTCCAAAAAAGGCTAGAGGGAATTATAGACCCCTATTGCTGCACGTCCGAGTAAAAATACACTCATACGTGATAGTGTTGCTTCTGCCATTCATGAAGAGGATTTCCAGACTGCGGAAAACTACGATCTAATATTATAATACCAAGCTTCGTAATGAGGACTTTTCAATGAACATTTAATTTTCAGCAGCTGTAAGTTTACCTAGGCCTACAACTATATGTGTATTTAAAAAGCCATTGCAGTACTATTTACAGTAAAATTCTACTTAGGCGAAAGGTCATGAGACTGACATCTCGGTACAGGCCATAAAAAGAGATTATTATTATTATTATTATTATTATTATCATTATTATCATTATTATTATTATTATTATTATTATTATCATTATTATTATTATTATTATTATTATTATTATTATTATTATTATTATTATTGGGCGGCCGGGTCTCGGTACAGGCCATAAAAAGAGATTATTATTATTATTATTATTATTATTATTATTATTATTATTGGGCGGCCGGGTAGCTCAGTTGGTAGAGCATCTGGCTACGGACTGGAAGGTCCGGGGTTCGATCCCAGGTGGTGACAGGATTTTTTCTCGTTGCCAAACTTTCAGCCTCCTATAAAATTGAGTACCGGGTCTTTCCCGGGGGTAAAAGGCGGTCAGAGCGTGGTGCCGACCACACCACCTCATTCTAGTGCCGAGGTCATGGAAAGCATGGGGCTCTACCTCCATGTCCCCCAAATGCCTTCATGGCAAGTTACGGGGATACCTTTACCTTTTACCTTTATTATTATTATTATTATTATTATTATTATTATTATTATTATTATTATTATTATTATTATTATTATTATTATTATTATAAGGTGCTTAGGAAAATATTTGGGGCTAAGAGGGATGAAGCTACAGGAGAATGGAGAAAGTTACACAACGCAGAACTGCACGCATTGTATTCCTCACTTAATATAATTGGGAACATTAAATCTAGACGTTTGACATGGGCAGGGCATGCAGCATGTATGGGTGAAACAATAAATGCATATAGAGTGTTAGTTTCAAAAACTGAGGGGGAAAAAGCCTTTGGGAAGTCCGAGGCGTAGTAGATGGGAGGCTAATATTCAAATAGAATTGAGGGAAATTGGATATGATGCTAGTGACTGGATTAAACTTGCTTAGGATAGGGACCGTTGGCGGGCATATGTCAGGGCGGCAATGAACCTCCAGATTCTCTAAAAGCCATTTGTAAGTATATTAGGCCCTATTATTATTATTATTATCTTATTATTTTATTTTACGACGATTTATCAACTACTATGGTTATCTAGCGTCTGAATCGGCCTGGGTAGCGTTATGTTTGCCATTTTATCAATCATCAATACGGGCTATTCCATATGAAATCGAGCAGTAAAAAACCTCGCATTTTTTATACCCTAATTTTTTCCCTATTTATACAAAGTGCTGAAGAGAGTGCATTTGCAAAAATATACTATCGAAAGTCAAACGGTTTTCGTAATGTTGAGCGACAAATTTAGCGTATTTTATAAAAACAAGGCTCTTTCAGCGCTCAGAACTCTGGAACCATTTACTGCAGAACATTGAACGGGAGCTCATTTTGAAGCTGACATTTGGTAGGTTATGATAAGAAGTAATCCTTATTTTTATTGTATACAGAGAGACAGATAATCTGATTTTACTTACTTTTAGGCTTTTGCCCATTTGTAAAAATGTAAAAAATATTGAGAAAAAACCTTGCATTATTAAGAGGAATTTGGCATTGTTTGCTTAGTGTCACGGCAATAAGTTTCGAGGGTATTAAATAAATTATTTTCATACGCCTGGACTTGAACGGCGCAGTACCGCTCGCACTGGTCGAGAGATGAAGCTAAGCGAGCGTTGGGCGTCATTTTACTCCTGTTTTCATGAAAACCTATGATAAAGCTAGCCCAGCTATGCGCTACTAGACGATACATCACATGTTTGTCTCCTCGCCTTGCTTCCCTCGGCTAGTTCCCGCCTCACAGTCAGCTGGTTAGCTCACGCGCGTACTATTTATTTTCTTTATTTGATATTTTCAATACTCTCTTATCAACGGTGTACCAGTAAAAAATATGTGTTTATTTGTACTTTCAATGCGGAATCTAACCATATATTTTTAAAATGTTTTTTCGTGGGCAAAGGCGTCTTAATGAAGAAAAATCTAAATTTCTCCATTTCCATAAAAAGTAAGAAAAACTGTTTACATGTCAATATAAACTTTAACTTTTCAACAACAAAATAAACCATTATTTTGATCATTGGGTGAAAGGGTTTCGGAGCCACAACAGTTTAAAGTTGCTAATTTTATGAAGTTCTGATGCCTCAAACTTTGCACAAAGCATTGTATCATAGTTGTCTACGGACAGAAAAAGTTTCATTGTATTTAAAAATTGCAAGATCAATTTTCTCGATATTTCGGTCGATTTGAGATGGAATAGCCCATACATATATTAATATTATAAAAGTGGCAATAATAATGCTAACATACATACAATGGTGGTAGTAGTAGTAGTAGTAGTAGTAGTAGTAGTAGTACAGGGACATCATTTTATTTTTACTAACATTTTTAATATTAATCTGTCTATACCTTTAGAGAACCAGAAACACCGCTTGCTCCCCCCTCCAAGACTGGAGTTCGATGATACTGGCGTAAAACACAAATCACTCTACTAGGTATAGGAAGGAAGAAAAGTAGTTCATCCATTTACGTAAACTAGGAAATATCGCGATTTTGAGTTTGATAATTTTCATTAGGTTTTTCTTTAATCAAAGTGCAGTACTGTATTAAGAATAAGTGTTTTTACTCACGAAGTGAGTTATCCATGCGAACGTATTCATTATGCAGTGTATATTATACTGTCTACAGCACATTAGCGTACAATATAGAGAAAGAAGTTAAATTGAAAAATAATCATAATATGAATATTTAAACACAATTTGGAAAATGGTGGCCGTTCATTTCGATACAGGCTTCAGTTCTTTTGTGCATATTATCGCACTATAGACTATTGCATCTAATTCCAATTACCAGTTTCGTCCTTCGTACTAGTAACTCATATTGAAATAATTCTGTACCTACTCTATGTACTGTTAATTCAATCTTCACTTCTGCCCGACCCGAAAATATAAAATTACTCAGACATGCTATCTACTGTCCGTCCAAGTGGTTATGCCGCAGGATTGTAGGAAGGGAGGAAATCACGTGACAGTTAATTACTTAACGAGGCCCTTTTATTTAAGTTAAATTAAACAGCTGTATAATATTACGTAAACGTCCAATTCCTAAGAGAAATTAATGTTTTCAGAAAAGAGCTAAGACAGCCCAGCCACTAGTCTTTACAGAGGGGCGAGCAGAAGCAGGTGGGGGAAATCGGGATGCGACGTAGGCAAACGGACAGTACCTGTGCGAAAATATGATTCAATATTGAAAGCTCTTTCGTCACTGGAAAACGCGAACATATTTCTGGAACGTACTATACTCAGTAACTCAGTACTGCTTACTATCTGCGGCCTTGGTTCTGTGTGGAGTTGGAACTTCCTTAGTAGAAGGGGTGGGAGTGAAGTACATTAAAAAACTCAGGTACAATAAAAATTTAAGTAAAAATAAAATGATGTCCCTGTAGCAGTAGTAGTAGTAGTAGTAGTAGTAGTAGTAGTAACAAAGTATGCATCTCATTCGGTCTGTAACTATACAGATTTCCCCATCATCAATTGGTTGGAAGTAACATCTATTACATACTGCAAAAAGAGCGTTCGTACTTCATATTTCAAGGTAGAATGCACCTACGAATCTTTTCTTTTATATTAATGCGTGGTTGTTATACTATTCATAGCTTATTGTTTACGATAATCCGTGCGGTTATGAGGTAATGTTATGAATGCAACGTCTATCTATCAGGGAGGGAGCTGGAAATCAATCAATGCAACAGCTGACGAGGTCAGAGCCTTATCTGTATCTGGCTACATGCAGTAGTTGATCTACTCCTCCTGATTAGTTCTGCCTCATGTTGCGTAACAGCGCTGCGATCGATATCTTGTATCCTGCCACTATACACGAACTTTTGCTCATGTGTTTTATTCATGTTCTCTTCTGCTTGATGCCCATACTTTCAAATTTATTTTTGTGTGGCTCGCTTGTTTTGCTTGTTCTTTGTTGATACTGCACTTTTACCCACTTTCTGTAGCCTACTGATTTGAGATTCCGGGCTATAATGGTGGAAGTGAATGAAAATTGGTTTGCCTTTCTACAGCTTTTTAAGTATTAAGGAAAGAAGTACATCAAACGTTTTAAAAAGTCTCATTGCGATCATCTTCAGGGAAAGAATAACTCATTGTAGATAGACAGTTGATAGCCGTCCCAACCAGGCCTCCTAATCAATTCTAAATGAATATTTATATTAAATCAATTTTTTCTATGTCCAGGGTGCTGTCAGGAACTTTTAATTTTCGGAAGACTTCTAAGGACTCCCGTGGGATTGTGCCTCTAGCCCCAATCATGATGTCATATTTGGTCCCCATATCACTGCAGCATGGCAGATAAATTGCCCGTTTTTCTTTGCAGACTTCTCTAGGTTGTTCCTCGCTGTTCTCAAAACGGACTTTGAGATCGAGAAAAAGTCCACAATTTTTTTTTCGGTCTATAATAATGATATCTGCTCTTCGAGTTGAATCGTCAGCAGAAAGGCACCCAATTTCCTCGTACACCTCATACTTATCAGCCCGGCGAAGTTTATTGGCAATCATGGAGCGAATTTTATTATGACGGTCAATATCAGTAATTATCCCTTCCGGCAAAAACCCAGTACATGGGCTAAGGTTTCTTGCTCACTGTGGGCAACATTATCCTATACATATTGCCTCCTCATTGTATAAGCTTCTTTGACAGTATCAACTGTTTAAGTCTGCAATAGCTACCGCGATTTGTCCACTTACAGTTCTTTAGACTTCCATTCTTATATTTACTGAGAGAATTAATTGATACATGAAGCGGGCAAAGTGATCTAAGAGCCTAAAAGTTGTTCGTCGGAAAAAAGGATATCAATGTTATGTGAACACTGTTGGAACATACATCCAGCACGATCCAGCGACGCATTTGTCAACTGCAAGGTGTATTGAAATCGACATAAATCATAGCCTATAGCTTGGCATTGACGATTGCATTTAGAATATTTTGGGACAAAAAAGTTTCCCATGCATATTCTGTGGAATTTATATGTGACAACGCTATTCTTGCCCAGATTTGGTCTAAGTACTTTGTTTTTTTTTAATTAATTAATTAATTTATTTATTTATTTATTTTTATTTTTTTTTTGCTATCAACATTTTATCGCAGTTCCATAATGTAATTGTTACTACTTCTTGGTCCCTGAATAAACTTTAAAGTGTAAATATGAACGTTGAATATCCAAAAATTTGTTCGGCTAACTTAGGGAGATGATTCTAGTCACAAAGACAATTAAAAACGTTTGCTTAAACATATGTCAAAGTCGCATATTGTAAGAGCAATGTCCCATTAAATACATAATACAACAAAATTTGTAGCATGAGTACTTGTCGTATAAACTTCGAAAGGTAGTGCTATATACAGAAGTAATTAAAATAATTAAGAACATAAAGTTCCAAAAACAGAAGCGTTTCTGAGCTTGAAGTCTATTTATATAGGCTATTGGCAATACAGGCCTAAGAATATTCTACATTCACCGTCATACGCGCTGCAACTTCCCAACATTCCACAAATGGTTGCATGTCCTTCAACAACCTTTTGTTGCAAATTTTCCACATTGTACATTGTGGTACGTTAATAAAATTATACATTTCCTTGTCCCCACAAGAAGTAGTCTAATGAATCACTACACATTTTGGGAATATAATGTATAATTACAAATTAAAAGAATTTTCGAGGACAGAAATCACTACATATTTTGGGAATATAATGTATAATTACAAATTAAAAGAATTTTCGAGAACAGAAATCACTACACAATTTGAGAATATATTGTATAATTATAAATTAAAAGAATTTTCAAGGACAGAAATCAGTACATATTTTTGGGAATATAATATATAATTACAAATTAAAAGAATATTCACTGATATACTACACATTATGGAATATACTGTATAATTATAAATTAAAATAATTTTCAGGATATGAATCACTACATATTTTGGGAATATGATGTTTAATTAGGCTATAAATTAAACGAATTTTCAAGGATAGATATTACTGCACTGTTTAATAATAGTAGTAGTAGTAGTAGTAGTAATAGTAATAATAATAATAATAATAATAATAATAATAATAGTAATAATAATAATAATAGCAATTTATTTCAGATGGCAGAGTTCAGGCCGTAAGACCTTCTTTTCCACTCAGCCTACAAAAAGTATACATACATAATTATGAATAATTTACAAGGTATATGTATTACAACATATTAAGCTGAATAAAAGTTACGTGTATACATGAGTTATAAATTAAACAGAAAAATACCGTTAATTATTAATTAAACAATGAAATACAAACTGTGTAGCAAATTTAAACTAGTATAGGCCTACATAGAATGTTAATAAATTATTTCAAATACTACTAGATAAGTGAAGAAATTACAACGAAGATAGTTGTTAACATTTAGCGTTAACAGAATTAATGTCTAAAGAAACGAAATTACCATATAGTCAGTGACCGTTAACGTTAGGATAATTAGATTGAATTGCTAAGGTTATCTTTTAAGCTATTCTAAAAGTGTTTATTGTCTTGCAGCCTCTTGTACTTTGTAACAAGGAATTCCATTGTGGTGAGGTGGAGACTGTAAAAGATGAAGAGTTCTTTTATAACAGCTTAAGAGGCATGAAAACCTGCACAAAATAATCGGTTAGTGTTGCTTACTATAGTTTGCGTTTATGTTCCTTCCTCGCTAACTAAAAGCAACGAACAAAACACCGACGATGATGAGAACTCAAGGGAAAGTTAAGGAAGCATACGTCACTGTTTTATTATCCCAGAGGATGGTTTATGGACCATTATTGATAGAAGATCTCAACCAAGAAAATATTATGTTGTCAGAAGGAGCGGTAAGCTGATCAAATAAAAAGATTTTTATCATAAAAAGGATGTCGACTTTGGGAATAAATGTGCAGATTGCAATAGCGTATTTGATGACGTAGTCTTTATGTATCATTATTATTATTATTATTATTATTATTATTATTATTATTATTATTATTATTATTTAAAAAAGAGGGATGGAATAGGGTCAGGTCGGATGTGAAAGTGTACCCCAGATTCTTCATCTTAAATATTGTGTTGGTGCGTAAGTTCGTAGTGTTTTCATTTCGCGTGTTGGTACTCCAGTTACTATGGGTTTATTTATCGATTGCCATTTTTTATTTGAAGTTCAATTGTTGTGCTTGAGTTTACATATTGAAGTTTTCATTTTTGCAGATACTGAGTTGAGCCGTGGATGCTAGAAAATGGAGTGTCAAGTGGAGAAAGTGGAACATTTCCGACATACAGTCCCTGGCCAAATTATCAGACGCACCACATGTTACTGTAAGCATGAAATTAACAAATTGTTGTGCACAACACCTGCTACAAGTGTTCCTTAACAATAACAATGGTAGATGAATATTATTGAAATTTGTTTTCTGAGATGAATGAATTACGAAAAATGAAGGTGCGTCTAATAATTTGGCCAGGGACTGTACTCTCCTTTTTGAATTCAATAGAGGGGCGAAAGCAGCGGAGGCGGCCAGAAACATTTGCACTATGTATATGGGGACGGGAAAAAAACGGTTTTCTCGTTTTAAAGAAGGACTTTTGATACTAGCAACACTCCACGTTCAGAAAGACATTCGGGGTTTGATAAGACCGTTTAAACATATTAATCCACAGTGATCCACGTCAGTGTACCCGAGAACTGCCAAATGTGATGAACTGTGACCATTCTACTATCGTGCGACATTTATTGCCACCAACTGAGACGTCTTGCACACGCAATCCAAGAAAAACAACCAACAAGAAGCGAAGTGATGCTACTCCACGATAACGCCCGCTCGTCCGCACTCTGCTAACCTGACACAAAACACTATCCAGGAGTGGGGTTTGGAAGTCATTCTGCACCCCCCTTATTCACCTGATCTTGCGCCCTCAGATTTTCACCTTTTCCGTTCTCTATCGAACAACCTTCAAGGAACTTCCTTTCCGGGTGAAAATGCGCTCCGAACATGGCTTGACGATTTCTGCAGGCGTGGAAAATTACTCCAGCGTTGGCAGACTGTTGTACATAGTGAAGGAGAATATATTGTTGATGATTAACATCTCTCTTATGTGTATCTTATGTGTTTAATAAACTTATGAAAAATCGCTACGGAATTATGCACCAACCTAATATATATATATATAATATTTATTTATTTATTTTTCATTCATTCAATCATTTATTTATTTACTTAATTACGTACTGACTTACCTATTTATTTATTTATTTATTTATTTATTTATTTACTTATTTATGTAACCTGACATAATTAGGAACATTAAATCCAGACGTTTGAGATGGGCAGGGTATGTAGCACGTATGGGCGAATCCAGAAATGCATATAGATTGTTAGTTGGGAGGCCGGAGGAAAAAAGACCTTTATGGAGGCCGAGACGTGGATGGGAAGATAATATTAAATAGATTTGAGGGTGGTGGGAATGATGGTAGAGAATGGATTAATCTTGCTCAGGATAGGGACCAATGGCAGGCTTATATGAGGGCGGCAATGAACCTCCGGGTTCCTTAAAAGCCATTAAGTAAGTAAGTATTTAATTAATTTACTTATTTAATTTATATATTTATTTATTTAATTTAATTTATTTATTTAAATTATTTATTTACTTATTTATTTATTTATTGAATTTAAATTATTTATTTTTTAAATTTATTTATTTATTTATTTAATTAATTTATTTAATTCATTTATTTAATTTATTTAATTAATTAATTTAATTATTTATTTATTTTATTTATTTGTTTATTTATTTATTTACCTACTTATTTATTTATTTATTTATTTATTTATTTATTTATTTATTTATTTATTTATTTATTTATTTATAATGAAGATTCAATTACAACAATATTTATGTATGAAGGTTGAAATTGATAACTTTTACAAGAGTCAATATTGATTTGTTATGGAAGCGAAATATCCGCAAGCTGAGTAGACTACATGTATGCTTATCGGAAGCGGAAAATACAAGATACTGATTAGAGTAAAAAGTGAACCTTTAAAACGAAAACGTGTCAAAAACATATGGTAAAGAATATCTTGAGGTAGTACAGACAACGCAAAAAAAAAAGAAAAAGAATGGCGAGTAATTTACAAGATGTACTCGTAATCGCTATAAATTGTATTGAATTTACATCGAATCTAAAAAAAAATGTATAAACTATAAGTGTGATCAATATTAAAGAAAGCAATGTTGTAAATAGGCTTTTAGTTATTTTAATAAACATTTTATTAATGATGCGTTTGTTTGCAATTTTGTAATGTGTGAGACAGGGTGCGGTATGAACAAGATTTGAAACTTCTGAAGTTACTCATATAACAAGAATAGAGACGTTTCACGCAGTCCATGGGATTTTATAAATCCTCTGGCCACTTTTTAAGAAAAAAAAATCAAGTATTTTTTATACGGGACAACCCGTACCTGAAGTATAACATCCATTGATTGAATGGCATTGGCATGCATAACTTACAGTTCCCAAATGTTAATTTATTGTTGTTCAATGTTATTCTGTACATATCACTTCTTCTCAATGTTAACCTTCTTCTTGATGTATGAAAGGAATTGATCGAAATGCCTGTCGGGTTCCATACTAATTGGTGTTCTGTTAATATAATTTTATTGATATTGAAAGATTGATTTAGTGCAATAATATGCATAGACCTAGTTTTCCTCTTTCCAACTTTTGACTGTCTTAATACTATTTCTCATGTAATTACTATTTAAGTGTTGTTATTACTTGGGTAAATATATTAATTTAATCGAAGAAATTTACTGAAATATGTTACTACTATTGCTGTCGAAATTTATCTCTAAAGACCCTATTTTATTCTATCTTACTATACAGATACGTAATTAGACTACCTTGACATGAGATCAGCTTCTAACTTAAGTCGAGTGTACAACGAATGAGATTTTCACTCGAAACTTGGTTCCGGTATATGAAACATTTTGAAAATTGACAAGTACCCTGAATACCTTGCATCAGTTTTCTGGATAAACTTCGGATCTTGCTTATCTGGAAGTTTATCAACATGCGCGACATCCTGTTTTGTTTCCGAGCCTAATAAATCCTCAGTCATATTTACCTTCAAAATCACCTCAATTCTTTCTAGATTCCCTTGGACGTCGATTATAGAATTGAATACCCGCGGGCAAAAGTTTGTAACATACATTTTTTCTTAAAGTAATTTTTCCATTTAGAACGATTATTGTTTTACTTGAAGCAAGTAAAGCGATAAGTTTGGAAGTAAATCCCGAAAAGACAAAGTATATGATTATGTCTCGTGACCAGAATATTGTACGAAATGGAAACACAAAAGTGGGAGATTTATCCTTCGAAGAGGTTGAAAAATTCAAATATCTTGGAGCAACAGTAACAGATATAAATGACACTCATGAGGAAATTAAACGCAGAATAAATATGGGAAATGCGTGTTACTATTCGGTTGAGAAGGTTTTGTCATCTAGTCTACTGTCAAAAAATCTGAAAGTTAGAATTTATAAAATAGTTATATTACCGGTTGTTCTGTATGGTTGTGAAACTTGAACTCTCACTTTGAGAGAGGAACAGAGATTAAGGGTGTTTGAGAATAAAGTTCTTAGGAAAATATTTGGGACTAAGAGGTATGAAGTTATAGGAGAATGGAGGAAGTTACACAACGCAGAACTGCACGCATTGTTTTCTTCACCTGACACAATTAGGAACATTAAATCCAGACGTTTGAGATGGGGAGGGGATGTAGCACGTATGGGCGAATCCAGAAATGCATATAGAGTGTTGGCCGGGAGACCGAAGGGAAAAAGACCTTTGGGGAGGCCGAGACGTAGATGGGAGGATAATATTATAATAGATTTGAGGGAGGTAGAATGTGATGATAGAGACTGAATTAATCTTGCACAGGATAGGATCTGATGGCGGGCTTATGTGAAGACGGCAATGAACCTGCGGGTTCCTCAAAAGCCATTTGTAAGTAAGTCCCGGTCAGGCCTGAATCCATATTAACACTTATGGCGGACAAAATCGCATAATTAGTGTCTTCTCGGAGTTGGTCCGTTCCTCATATTAGGCACCAACATTATTACTTCCTATTAGCATTTCATTATAAGTCCATAGCATTCCTCGAACGCCGGCTGGCCGGCTTACAATGTAAGCAACTATTAAAGCCGTTTTACACGAAAAAAAAACTGTTTTGTTCATTTTAGGAAATTAAGCACGTTTTCATGTTTATTTATTTCAGCATTATTTTATTTGTACTATGAAATTCAAAGTAAAGACAGAAACCATTTCAAATAAAATTCTGGCAGAGATTGGATTCTTCTCTTCAGTGTAAAATTTAGAATTTACATGTTGAAACCTTTTTTCTCGGTTTGTGTGTTTCTTTATGGAATTTTAACATCATATTTAAGTTTATTCGGACTGTTTTCAAGGTTTTCTTTACCATCTTGTAGAGGTGCACCATATTTAGTCTTTTCTTGAACTTATCGCAAACGTCTGAAAATAATTTCATATCATTTAAAGTGACAGATTATATTTCGTTCAAAATGTCGTCAGATTCGCGTACAGTTCTACAGTGTCGAAACAGTCATAATGTCTTATAGCAATGGAATTCAACAAGCGCGACCGAACTTTCACGAGGGAGAACAGGAGTAATACTTGCACCAGTTGTAAGTTTGTACAGTCCGCATTGTCTGTATGTTAAGGAACAGAGTGTATCCGTGTAAAAGAAACTGTATCTCATTACTATATGCCAATACAATCCAAAATGTACAGGACGTTTTCATAAAACTTGAAAAGAAATTAAGTGATTCTTGTTGTGCTGAAACTAATAAAATAACAAAATACAACATTCACTTTTAGTATTCAGAAATGCTTAATTAATTTATTTTGATAATTATAGTAATCGTTTGTATTGGTATCTTTGGAGTACCATGTAGGAAGAGAAACTTCATGAAACAGTCAAGAGGTTGTAGCTTACAATATAAAGCAACTATTACAATCTTCAGGTATGGGAAAACTCATTGTATTGTTCATTTGAGAAAATGAAGCACTTTTTTCGTGATTTTTCAGATCCAAATATTGTTATACATACAGGGTGAGTCAAGAGGAAAGGTATATGGTGTGAGGTGTAATAATATTGGTGATTCTGAACAAACTGTTCTTAATAGCATCTGACATACAACTGTTTGAAAATCACGAGAATCAGTCTTATGTCCTTCATCAGCACTCACTTGCGGATGCAACCAAAATTACATTGGGTTATAGTAGGATCAATGAAACGTATCCTGGGCATTGGATCGGTCGCGGTGGAATCATTTCCTGGCCACCGAGGTCACCCGACCCTACTACATTGGATTACTGTGTGTAAAGTTGACTTAACAGCGAAGTCTACAAGCGCAAAGTGGAAACAAGGGAGGAACTTCTAGGTCGCATTTTACATGGTTGTGCTCAAGTAAAGAAATGTCCGAATCAGCTCAGATCAGCAATACATCAGTTGTCTACAAGAGCTGCAAAGTGCATTGAAGTTGACGGCGGACTTTTTGAACATGTGCTGTAAAGAAAAGTACACAATTAAACAGAACATAAAGTGACAATGTTTTAATTTCCCATCACCTACTCTTTTTCTCGTTTCTCATTGTTTCCATTAGTTTTCTCCGAAACCGTTAAGAATAGGGCATATGTGCATATAAATTTTATGCTCGACCATGCCGAAATGGAGTAATTATACACCTGGTAGTAGCCCTTTAATGCACCTCATTGAAGTACACCTATTCATTAAAGTTCAGGAGTTCAGCCAATGACAAATCACCTTTGTACCATTATAAAACCGCAAGTATCGATTATTCTTGGATATGCAATCGAAAGACAATTAGCGAAAAGTCACGGAGGCTGGAAATCCAATATTGTCGCAGAAGGCTATGTTTTGTTACTATAAATAATTAGCGTTAATTGTAAATAATATTCAAATAAATTCAATTTGTCATCTCGTTTTTCAATTCTAAATCAATTTCCAGGTTATATCAAGACTAATGTTCATCTTTTTGTCTACGTTATATCAAGGTCAATGACATTCGGCCCCGGAAAAAAATCAATACTTTCGCGACTGCGCACATCTCACAATTCAGGTCAGTTCGCTACTAACTTACATAACCATAACATGACCTACTTTTGAATAATTTCAAGTTATAAATATGGTCGAGCATAAAAAGTCGTATGAAACTTGCCTATAATGGTAATTAAGACGCTCGTATGAAAATTATGAAACGAGCTTGCGCTCGTTTCATAAACTAACATGCTTGCGTCTTAACTACTACCATTATAGGCTCGTTGCATAAAGTACTATTATGGCCAGTATCATCAATATTATCATCCCTGAAACCTTTCCTCCTGACTCACTCTGCATACTATAGAATGCAAGGTAATAAATGAAAATATTTTCAAATAGAATTTTAATAGGAATTCCGTTTTTCATCTCCTTTATAATTTAGTAACTGCTTGTTAAAACGTTTTTGTCCAAAGATATTCACTTATGATAAACGTTATAGATCAGGCCTGCACAAGGTTTGCGCTCTCCGAGCCGGCTCACAGCTCATGAGCGGAATGCAGATATTAGCTGCGCTCTGTTATGAGGGTGGACTGGAAGAAGGGGTGATCTCGTACAAAATGTACACAAAAGAAAATACTATTACGAGTACTTATGAAATAAATTCCCGTTCCGTGTTTTTAAAGAAATATTTAATTTACAGAAGTAATAGAAATTCTATAGCTATTTAAATGTACAATATCATTTTATTATATTTTTATTTATCAATACATCAACACGAGGTTTTATTCTGTTGGCAGTTGAAAGGAACAGTAGCCTACTGATCGTAATGAAACATCAGTTACAGATGTTCGATGCTGCCTTTATTAAAGTTGATAACAGAAAACAGTTGCTCACAAATATAAATGTTGAGCCAAACATAGCAATCATTTTCACAGCCAGCCTGTGTAGTCGTGGATATTATTGCTAATATTTAGTCTTGTAAAACTCAACCAGGCTAGTAGTATTATTCAAACGATCTTTAGCCCTTAGGTCATATTGAAGATCAGTAAGTTCGAACTGTAAATCGTTAAATGTTAAATGTTATGTTCCGTCAGATTCTTCCATACTACTGGATGTTCAGTTCAAAGTGTGTCATGGCTCGCTGTATGCCGTCATGTGGCTAGCCGAAGAACCTAGAGAATTCAATCTTCCTACACTTCCGCAGAGGTGTATAACCTATGAGGCAGAGAAGTTGCCTAGCAAGTACGGCGTTCATTCTGAAGAGAAGGTACCGATACGTACGGTAACGCCGGTAGTGGCAGGAATGTGAACTGTTTGGAAATACGTACTGTCGGGATATAGGGGAGAGGGTTAAGACGATTACTTACGTATTTGTTGACATTAACTTCGACGGTCAACATGGACACGGAGCATTTGATTTGTGTTGTGGAATGTTACCGTACGCAACCGATGATAAGAAATACCCTGTGTACGACTTGCCGGCGCAAAACACAGTTCGAAAGAGGTTATGGTAGCACACAGACCGTACAGACCGCCATCTGTTGCTACGACGTTCAAGTTACACCGTACACGTTCTCAAGTTCAGATTGAAGAACACCTTAAATAATAGGAAACTTCTCTGACATATAAGCTGAAACTCGCTTCAAATCGGTGACCCAACAACAGTAACGTAATGACAAACTTTGAAATGAACACCCAGTATACTGTAGCAGTAGGTAAGCAACGTGAAACAGTTACTGAGAATAGACCTACTCACTGCACTCCACTAGATAGCTGAGTGGTCGTTTCCCTCTCCTCTACCTGTAGCAAGTCTGTCATTCTGACGTATCTTCCTCCCCGTTTCGGCGAGCGATAAACACCGCTCTCCCGCTCCGAAAGAGCGCGCGCGCTCGTTGAGCGCTGTTTGTGCAGGCCTGTTATAGAAAGATGGAAAATCTAACCCTCCACCCGGACTTCAATACAAATAAACTCTTTCTATTCGTTTGTCAGTGTCAACCTCACTCTGATTTAAGCTCGTAAAATTGTATCGAATATGAATGAGGTCTCGCCCACCTCATTGCATATTACATGACTAGTGTGAACTAGTCAGTTTGTTTTATTACCATTAAGTACGAGAAAAATTCGTACCGGCACCGGGAATCGAACCCAGGACCTCAGTTGGTTGAGAGCACTCAGCGCGCACAGCTGAGAGGTCCTGGGTTCGATTCCCGGTGCCGGTACGAATTTTTCTCGTACTTACTCGTAAAATTGGTTTCAAATCAGTATATTTCTTCTTATTCTTTGTAAATTTATTCCTATGTTTTCTCAGACCCATTTAGCGACAGAGCGCATAGTAGGTATGTCTAAGAACGTCGCTCCTGGTTATCGTATGTTTCAGATGCGAACGGTAATCTGGACCCAGAGGCGCCCCCGGCGAACTACGGACGCCGTCGAAGTAGAGCCGTTCTGTATCAGCTGTCGGGCCACTACAAGCAGGACAAGATCAAAACCAAACTGAAGCTTAACAACGTAAGTACGAATACATTAACAAAGATATAATCTAGCGCCATCCATCATTCTGTATGACGTGCATGTAGCAGCGCTGTTTAAGGGACGCTTGAGAAATGTTTTATCGCAGTAGATCTTACCAGTACGGATAGGCTCAACGCCCTACGGTAAACAGAACGTCACGGCATGGATAATACACAAAATTCATCACTTTTATTATTCAAGATCCTCACGAATGATGGATATGCCTACTTTACATGAAGCAGAGTTAACTCAATCCCTTTCAATCCATTTTCCGGATCACAAATACAGTGTGTCCACCATGAACCTGACACATTTCATTTGGCTGCCAAAAATCAATGAATGGAAATAAGTTGGTAACATGCATTGCAATATGTAGAGAAACTCTGGAAATTTCGTTGGCTATTTTTAAAAACCCGCGCGAGAGGTTGTACGTGGCGCTGCGGTAGCTTAAGTCAAAATGGCGACAGCGCAAGAGCGAGCACAAGCGATCTGGTGGTATGCTGAAACAAATTCGGTGATTCAAGTGCAACGCAACTTTCGGCGCGTGTTCCAGAAGGACCCACCATCACGGAACACCATTAAGACATGGAAACAGCATTTTTTGGCAACGGGAAGTGTGGTGAAATTGCATGGTGGCGGTAATGTGCGCGTATCAGAGGAGCGTGTAGCAGCAGTGAGACAGGCGTATGAACGAAGTCCACGCAAGTCAGTTCGACAAGCGGGACGAGAACTGCAGATGCTGAAGTCCACGGTACATAAGATACTGCATCGCTCTCTTGGGTTTCATGCATACAAATTGCAGTTGATTCATGAACTGAAACCAGATGATGGTAATAAGAGGCAGGCATTTGCTGTCGACATGTTACAACACATTGATGAAGACTCAACATTTTTAACCCGCATTGCTTTTTCTGATGAGGCCACTTTTCATTTATCGGGCAAAGTCAACACACATAATGCGCGTATTTGGGAGTCAGAAAACCCACGCTGCATTGTGGAACACATTCGTGACAGCCCGAAATTAAATGTGTGGTGCGGATTGATGCACAATTTGATCATCGGCCCCTTTTTCTTTGCAGAACAAACAGTTACGCGCAATAACTACCTCGACATGTTGGATCAATTTGTTGTGCCTCAGTTAATGCATTTGCAGCCGAACGTCATCTTTCAACAGGACGGCGCCCCACCACATTGTAGCCTGATCGTTCGAGAATTTCTCGACACACAATTTCCCGGTCGCTGGATTGAGCGTGATGGACCGACAAGATGACCACCTCGATCACCGGATATTACCCCTCTAGACTTTTTCTTGTGGGGATATGTCAAGAACAAAGTGTATACAGGCCACAAAATTCGTGATCTTCAACAGCTACGCGGCCGCATAAGAGGTGCCGTCAATTCCGTTACGCCCGAGATGCTTCAGAAGACCTGGCAGGAAATTGAATTCAGGTTAGATGTTCTTCGTGCAACGAGAGGATCTCATGTTGAGGTGTACTGATTTTTTTAATAAAACTTGGTGAGTTACTCTTGATATTGCATGCATTCTTTTCTTTTTACCCCAAGCAGTATGAATTATACAGCAATTTCAAATGTGTCAGGTTCATGGTGGACACCCTGTATATGGGATCATTGTAAAGTAGGTAACTAAAATAAAGGGTGCGGCAAAACATCCTTCCCAATTTAAAGTTTAAATAAAAAACAGATGGATCAAAATAAGGAAACTGTATTAATATTGTGACAGCTGCAACGAGGTTCGAACACGCGTCCGACAGGGCGCGCGGCAGACGAAACGCTGGTACGGGGAGCATCTGCATGCTGAAGGGCAGAGGGGGTGTATTACGTCAACACGGCGAGGGGAGATTGCGCGCGCATCTGCCTCCTGGGGCATGGCACGCGCGGTGAAGGAGGGTAGCAGCAGCGTGCGAGATAATTCGGGAGGACACGCGTCGAACTTTCCAGGCTACGTCGCTGTGGTTATAAAAGGAGAAACGCGAGCGAACTTGAGCAGTTTCAGTGTGATTCATGATTAGTTCAGTCAGTAAGCCAGTGAACAGAGCAAGCCAGCCAGTCTTGTGTACCGGAGTTCGACTTGAGTGTGCGTCCGCAACTGTGTCAGCATCCGACGGCCTGAGTTCGAGTGCAGTGGACCGCAGTTGGAGGGACCTGAGTTCGAGTGCAGTGGACCGCAGTTGGAGGGACCTGACTGTGGACTGACAGTGGACTGTCTCTGAAGGTCTGTGGTTCGAGATACTGTGAACTCGAGTGACTGAGCTAGAAGAACTGTGAACTGAGAACTGACAGTTCTGATTTGTAAATAGTGCTTGTAAATATTAGTTAAGATTAACAGTTCATTGTTGTTCGTAATAGTCCAAGTAAATTGTCATTGTCGTCAGTGGAGTGCACTAACGAATACTGTGCTACTGTGTGGAGAGCAAATCCTATTGTTGAGATAATAAAGTTACATTGTTGTTTAGTTTAAAAAACGTTACAATATGAACTGTATCCAAACAGTGGGAAATTTAGGTTTACACGCGTTGCCATAGCGATATCAAATGGCATGCGCAAAACAACAACAATTGAATAGGACACTGAATACACGGAATTGACATTCAATTAGTGCAAATTGTAATCTGTAACGAATTCCAACTACGCCGTGGACGGGTGAAGAACGTGCTTACGCTGTGGTATTGTTTCTGGTAAGTGGAAATTCCGTTGTCGCTGCTCAGATGTTTCCCGGACGCTTAATTTCTTCACGTGGCGACGTCCCCTGGCCAGCACGATGACAAGACCTTGCACCCTACGATTTTTTTCTATGGGGGCATCTTAAGGCTGAGGTGTTGAAACATCGGCCGAGGACTTTGCCAGACCTAAGAAATGGAATACAGGAAGAAATTGGTCTTATTCCTCAAGAAATGCTAGTTAGAGTGATTCAGAATTTCCGAAGTCGCATTCAACAATGCATTGATAGTGAAGGACACCACTTGAGGGACACGTTATTCAAAAAATGAAAAATTCCCACTGTTAAGATAACATCCAGATTAATAAAATTTCCTTATTTTGTTACATCTGTTTTTTATTTAAATTTTAAATTTGGGAGGATGTTTTGCCGCACCATTTACTAGGACAATCGAAAAGTAATGGCAACATAGTTACTGTTTCTCACTAAACTTATTTAGGTTACTTTTGGCATTACATACTTCAAATATAGTCCTCTACCATGTCAACAATATGTTGCCAAATTCTTGGGAGATGGCGGACTCCATGTGCAGCATAAATTCCAGACCTGATCGGCACTCTTAACATAGATCATACCAGCTTCGCTCTGCGAATCAGACCTGTTCATGGCTTTAATGGAGCCGTCTGCCTGCTCCTTTCGTGTGTTTGCGTCTGGTTATTTGTGTGTCTGAGAGAACAGTACTCCTTACAAAAAAATTACGTGGATTTAATAGCGAACTAAATATTTATTTAAAACCACCATATGGGCAACAAAAGACTTTTCTCACAATGAGTAAAACGCATCTAGATTCTAGATAATTTCAGTTTCATCCAAAAAATAAAAATCAAAGTTCATTATTTTTCCCTTTTTTACATAGTTTTCAGTATTTAAATTGCACTTTTTAAAAGAAATAGATATACAGTAGACTGTTTTATCAAAGTGAAAATGAGTTTACAAGTAAATAATACAAGTTATTTAAAGAACTGAAATTTTAACATTCACAATTGAAATTGAGTTAATATTGAAATATATAAAATATATTTCGCGCTGTTGTTTCAACTTTCGTTCATTTATAAAAGTTTGTAGGTTTTCTCTTTGCCTCTATGTATTACCGCCTGTAATGCCAAGTTGTAGAAATTCATTATGAATAAGTTACTTCTTTTACACGCGAATGGTGTAACTGGACACAGCCTATATACTACTGTATGTACACATTTATAAATAAATAGTGGAAATTACACTAATATAATAAATCACAGTAAAAACAAAATTGTTATTAATGGAGAAAAATTGGCTCTTGCGCCGAGGATCGAAACTGAGACCCCCAGTTCTACGCACTGGGTGCTCTAACCACCGAGCTACGCCGAAGTTCAACCCATCGCACCGAATCGAAACTTTCTCCTTTGGTTCTTTTTCAACGAGCTAGATACTATAGAGAGGCTGAAGACCTCTGAAAGTTGAAGACAATTCAACATTGGTCCGCCATATTTTGGTTATTCAAAACAAAGGGGCGTGGCTCGGATGTTTTAGGAAATGACTGTGATGAAGTTAGTATTATTGTGAATTGAGTTACATATTAAGACTATGTTAATAAGTAAAAAGTAAAATACACACAAAACTTTATAACAACTGTAGGCCTATGTTTTATTAGTTTCACTAAATATAGCCCAGATATTATATGACAAGCTATGCTCAATGCAACCAAAGACGGATGAATGTATTCGGCAGAAGAAAAATAAATAATTTTTTGACTTCGTCACAAATTTAATTATCTTACAGCTAGTCTAACCTATTATGAAATCATGTAATTCAGTGCTCACCAGGTGATTTCAAGAGAGACGACGTATGTAATTAATAGGAATAAAATATAGGAAAGGTAGTGGCGAAAATTAAAAAAAAAATCCAATAATTACGTTATTGAGAAAAATTAATTTGAAATTGGAATTAACACAGAGAACTTTTGAAAACTGCAATTATTAAAACTACAAATAACCTCTTAGCATGCAACATAATTAAAGAATGACACTAATAGGAAGTTACTCATGATCATAACTCGCCACATTTACTGAAATGGTAAGATATTTACAATTAACATTGTTATCAGAAACAACAGGAGCCACAGCTAGCTACACTTCTTTTTGCGTGATGGAGACATCGTGTAGTTTAATATAATTTGAAACAAATATTGATCCCACACGTGTCTCGCAACTAAGCAGAGGCTTTTGCAGAATAAAACTGTTCTTACATTATTATGAACAATAATGACAAATTGTGTGTGATGCAAGTGCTCTTTCCTCTTTGTTAACTAAAAGAGCCCTACGCATTAATAAAAAGAAAATTGGAGTAGGCCTTATAAACACTATAAATACTAAACTCTTGATGGTACAAACTTATTAATACAGATATTTCGCTTACGCTCAATCCGTCTTATCTTATAATTCTCTGGGGCAATGGTACCTATATTGAGAGGGTTTAATTATCCAGCAACGAATATTATGATTTACGGTAGATTTCATTTAAATCCGAGGGAATGACACATTTTTGGAAATTTTAAAGTCTTAATTATTACTTTTTCATTTATAAATCAGCTTTTTACAAAACCTATAGCGAAATGTTTAAATTAAATAATGATGTATCCAAAAAATATAATAATTTATTTCATTTTACCTGGCAGAGTTAAGGCCTGCTCTTCCACTGACCCAAGTCTACAATTAATAAAAATACATAATAATAATAATAATAATAATAATAATAATAATAATAATAATAGATATGTTGTGAAATATTATTATTGAAAGTGTATCATACAAGAATATGAAATAAAGTATTCATTGGAAACTACGGGACACCTTATTATTCAAAGTCTCCCGTTGTTTCCGTTTGCCACATTATAACCAAATTACTACTTGACATAATTTAATACTTGTAATAAGTTTAAGGCGGTGTTAAAGGACTATTTGTTTTCATAATATTTATTCGGATCAAGTAACTCGTTGCAGTGTACCTTTGATAAGCACTCCTTGCGGAGGCTGGCGGTACTATAGACCGCCATGTTTTGTAGGGAACGATCCATAGTACTGTTGGCCTCCGCAGGGAGCGCTTATCAGAGGTCTTCAGCCTCTCTGTAGTATCTAACTCGTTGTCCTTTTTCCTTAGTGGCCTTACTCCATGTTCGACTTATATAACAGTCTTCACACAAGGAGCGCACTCATTTGAGTGACTAGGCGGCCGGGACTTCTATAGTATATGTACAGTTAGGCATATAACCTATGTAAGGATTAATTGTTTGATTCTGCAGAATTATCTGTGATGGTTACCAATTACTAACAAATGGTAACCACCATAGATAATTCTGTAGGATAAAAAAATTAATCTTTACATGAAAACAGAATTATTCACACTGACTACTTCTTGTTTTGTTTCGGCGCTGCTGACTGCCTTACTCACTGTACTGCAGACCTGAACTGTGTGTCTGGGGTTCAATTTCATGATCTGTACCCTATACGCATCTACACGGTTGCGGGTTGCATGGCGAACCTAGAACCAAACGCGCAGAACTCTAGTTATAACGAAGTGATCCACTTTGTTTCCTGTCAGTGTATATTTATTACGGTTTTGCAAAATAGAACGAACGAATTTATTTGAAAAAAAAATCAGGTAGGATTAACAGATTCATACCTTCATATTTTATTTGTAGAATTAAAGTTATGAAGCTATTATTGAAAATGTATATTTACTTTTTATTATAATTCTCACTAGATATTTGCAAGCCCTAAGCGTACAATATTACTTCCTGTTCACTGGATTTCCCAACTAATATTGTCGAGTTAACACAGTTTGTTCGCTAAGCGATAAAACTGCACCTCAATACCCGCATATACGTACATAACGAGTGTATTCAAATTTACTACCAATTTTATATGGAAAAGCAGATAAAAACAGAACCTTTAAAATATATGAACATTACGCGTAACCAAGTAACCTCAGTAACCCTTTATTACAAGGATTTTTATTTCTGTTCGCAACACGTTGTACCGCGTATAAAAATATATTGCGAGGGCTGCAATAAATCCACGTACAGAAAAACATAAATGTCACAGACGTGTGAATTGCGGCACGGAAGCTGAGATGATGGTCGCTGCGGAGAAGCAAATGTTCTGAAACTCTGAATTAAGTTTTATAAAAATAAGTCTTATGATTCCTGATGTATGGATTTGGTATAACCAGTAGGCCTACCTTAACATTAAATATCCTGCTCTTTGCAGACGATAAGTTATAATTTCCAATTCAGAGGATAACTTACAGAGAGGATAATATGCATGAAATAAAATATTAACAGATTTTGAGATGGAGATTTCAGCACAAAAATCAAAAGGAATGGCATTTTTGGGACAAGATGCAATGAGAAATAAGATAATACACAATAACCAATGCCTAGAACAAGTACAAAATTTCAATTATCTGGGTTGTGAAATATCTTAACAAAATAAAAAAGATGTGAACAAGAAAATCACCAAATTTACACATATTTTAGGAATAATAAATAATACGTTAAAAGCTAAATTAGTACAAAAATCAACAAGAATAAAAATATAGAATACTCCCTTTTATACGGAAGTGAGATTTGGACATTAAGGAAAAGAGATATGAGCAGAATCAAAGCAACGGAAATGAAATTTCTCAGACGGACAGCAGGATATACTCTTTTAGATCGAAAAAGGAATGAAGAAATATTGGAACAATTAGAAGTAGAGTCAGTAGGAGAAAAAATAAACAGATACAAACTAAATTGGCTACACCATGCAAAACGAATGGACAATTCAAGAATCCCCAAAATGATGATGCAGTATCAACCCAGAGGACATCGACGGTTAGGAAGACCCTTTAGAAGACTGCTAGATGAGGCCGTAACAGGTCTACGTAGGCCTAATTCGTGACGGATGACGATGGTGATGATGATGAAAAATAAGTCTCAAATGACATAAACCTTTTTCAGTAGCCTACTATTTTCGTAGTTTGAAATCAAAGTCAATAAATTACTAACTAAAAGGTAAGGATATTGCGGTCGACACCAAACTCTGACCACAGTATGAATACATTGAGTAGAGACAACTCTTGTGAACACCTTTGATGTTGTTGCTGGTAATTCCAACTCAGAATTGGATTTAGTTCTCAATTAATCCAACTATGTCGCTAATGTCGGCAAAGCTGTCATCTGATTTTAGTAATCAGCTGTCTGAACATTGAACTAGCAGATAAGACTTTATCTGTTACCTTTTGCACTCATTTGTGCAATAGAAATATTTGTGTTCTCCACAGCGAGGCGCATTCCTAACTCACACCGGCTGCCTGCTCTAATGTTCGCTGTGTATTCGGGTTGCGAGCAGCTAACCCCACTCGTGCTTGAACCAGCCTTCGCTGCACTTCGCCAGCATGCGTCTAGCACAGCGATGACCAAAGCGGGTGTCGTGATTACATCGTGTATAGGCCGCGCCACCGTTTTTGGCATGTGAAATAAGTAATGGGAACCTTAAGTGCGAGTGTCTTACCTTTGTACCAGAGCATGGGAGATAAAACTGACAATTGTGATTGGCAGATTGTTGATGTGATGTGTATTTAGGAGGAGGTCCCGTTCTCAGCTGCAGTGACAACAGAAACTCACTGACTGGAACTGTACTCAAGGACATACTGCAGGAATTTAGGGAAAGTTAAGTGTGAGTATCTTACTTTTGCCGCAGTCTGGTCAGCAAAACTGACAACTGTGGTTGGCAGATTGCTGACGTGACGTGTATAGGAGGTGGTATCATTCACAGCTACACTATCAACAGATGCTCGCAGACTGTGCATTGTACTCAAGGATACGCGCCAGAAACGCTGGCGTCAGCAATAATCACAGACATTCAAACAGTTACGAGGAGTTTCCTGTAGTTTGCTGTGTGTTTCATTCACGTACTGAAGGCAAGCAGTGGCGATATCATGTCGCTCTATAAACTCTGTCTCTACAAGCAGTAAGAGGTGGTTTCGTAAAGAATGAGAAGGAGAAATTTTTTGTTGTTCTGTCGGACAAAATGTAATATGTTTACTTTGCTCCACGGTTCAATTTAAGAGTATATAGAAACATTACTTGCCACGCTGAATAATATATTTTATTATTATTATTATTATTATTATTATTATTATTATTATTATTATTATTATTACTCATCACCACTAAGTATGTGTTTCTGTAATTCTTTTGTACGTGCATGAATATTGATATTTTTAGATCTTCTCCCTAGAAGGATAAAATTATTAGGTTTTATCTCAATTTTAATCTTCTGAATCTTTATTTGAGGGTAACTATTTATTAGTTATTCATCTAATAATAATATTGTAGAAAATCTGATTCAATATTATGTGCCAACGAACTGTTAAACGCTATGTCTTAAATCATAGCCAGGAAGAGAAAGATGAGATGAGTAACTGTAAGGAAGTCAGCTACCTAATGGGGTTTGAAATATCTCGTGCTCAAGTCTTTTAATAGAACAGAATTTCTCAAAAGAGTAATGATTAAAATAGCTTAAATAACTTGTCCATAAGAAGTTTTTAATTTTGAAAAACTACGAATTTCTCGACGAAGTATCGGGAGAAGAATTTAGAAAATTTCTGATTATATTCAAGAGGAAGGTTAAAAAAAAGAAGCAAGAAAAATCGTATATTATTCACTGGCTCTTGATGACAGCAGTGACATTACTGATAAGCTACAGCAAAGCTTGAGACTTTTATCCGCAGGATTGATCAAGATGTTAGTACAGGAACCACCACTGATTGCAGTTTTCATGCCAAGTACCTTTCCTCCGTCTTCTTACTTCATAGGTTGTCTGTCGCATGTAATCACTGAAGCTCGAGTTTTGGTCACCGCTAGCTCTAGCACCATAGCTACTAATATTAGAATTAAACTATATTCAATTACATTTTCATTACGTCCACCATTAACCTCTGGTCTTCGCTTGAGTCATTTAGTGTCCAGTCGCCCTGGTTGGCAAGTTGGTATAGCGCTGGCCTTCTATGCCCGAGGTTGCGGGTTCGATCCCGGGCCAGGTCGATGGCATTTAAGTGTGCTTAAATGTGACAGGCTCATGTCAGTAGATTTACTGGCATGTAAAAGAACTCCTGCGGGACAAAATTCCGGCACATCCGGCGACGCTGATATAACCTCTGCAGTTGCGAGCGTCGTTAAATAAAACATAACATTTTTTTAGTGTCCATTCTGTATAAATAAGTATGTTGGTTGGCTGACTGCTACAGCAGGCTACCTGTCCTACAAAGTCAATTAAAATCCCCCATAATCCTGCTGCACTGATAATATGAAATATTGCATATTTTTCAGGCGTGGTCATAACACGTGAAGCAGAATTCTTTAACCTTAACAATGAGAAGACAAATGAGAATAATACCTAGCGAATGAGGAATGTCGAGTAAATCTTTAACATCTTGTGGCTGGTCCACAACAAACCGGAAACGGAAACGACAACGAATATGGTTAAAATAAATGTATTTAAAGTGATAATTCACAATTAACTTTCACGTTCACGTTCCCGCGCTCCGGCAAGCTTTCCGATAATTGTGGATGCTCACATTTAAATACATTCATTTTAACAATATTTCCGTTCTCGTTCTCGTTGTCGTTTCCGTTTCCGGTTTATTGTGAACCAGCCTTTACTATCTCATTCTTTACGATACCTAACATAAAAAATGTCAGAGACTTTTTTCCCACTTAAATATTCATCGTCATCTGTGAAGTTTGATACCCAACCAGACAGTCAATGCCCTCGCAGTATCCGTGAACGCCGCAAGTTTCAGGGACAAGTAGACAGTCCTGTTTTCTTGACAACGGCATTACAGCCCGCTTTGGCTCTTAAGGGAAAAGCCTCTGATTCTCGTTTGATATGAAGTGAGTGGGTGACAAAGCTGTTGTGGAAGCAATAGGGAAAGAAAATAACTTTATACTCCTTCTAGAGATAAGAGATGTACAGACTGAACGAAAATATTTGTCCCATCTCGAAAGCGGGCGTTAGGCCTACACTACCGGTACTCGTTTTTTCGATCTCAGTCGTTTTCATCCGGAATTAATGCACCAAAACTACAGATAACTTTGCTGTCTTTCGACGTCACCTATGGTAAATAATTGTAGATAAGAAATTAATTTTCTCGGGTTCTCAATCAGGTGATTTGGATTGTTGCTTCCAAGCTTTCGATGACTAGCTCTGCCATCTCCTTCAGGAATTGAAGCTAGTCAATTTGATCCGAACAAATGTAATAAGTTCATACATTTAATGTACGGTATGTACCTTTAGTTGACTTCAAGTTACTGTGAAGGAACAGATAGTTTTCATTTCTTCTACTCGCTATGGTTTGCATCAGAGTGCTGCATTGGAGTTAAATCGCTCGCTTGAACTCGGTCGAGTGTCGCACCCTCGAGTAAAATAAGATCGGTCGTGATACGCTCGTAATAAATAGAAGCACAGTACAAGGTCATCTCACCAACATGTCTTATCTTGTATGGAAGGCGACAGATAAATACACATATGTTCTGCTCACACGGTAAAAATAACCGTCTAATGGAACAGTCAATGGAACGTACCAAAACAGTGACATGAAGTTATAAATAAAATAGCATGAAAAACTTCGATATACAGTTATTATTGCTAATTAATAATTATTCAATATTTGATTTACCACATATATAATATGATAGGTCCATACATAGTGTTCCGCCTATATACTGCGACAATGTAGAAACGTTTTACGAAATATTATTGATATAGAAGTAGCCTAGATTAATAACAATATTAGTACAGAGATAACGTCACAGGAAATACAATAAAACGAATAATCATGCTGCACAACTGTTACAGACGCAAAGATTGATTCACTAATTATTAGAGATTATTATTATTATTATTATTATTATTATTATTATTATTATTATTATTACTACTACTACTACTAGAAAACTTGATACGGTTCTTGCATTATCGTGATTGTGTTCTCCATTTATAATAATTACATTTACATCCAATAACATATATATGATGTGGCAAAAACAAAATCACTCATGTGTGAAAAAAAAAAAACATTTACCTACAACATTTATATTAGATTTTAAAGCAAGTTTTGTAGTTGTACTATGGAGAGGTTAGTTAAACACTGCCAAGTTTTGAAATGATAAACATCTATGATGTTACTACACAGTTCATCACTGTAACAAGAACGAATGCCTAACGCTCGGCTTATACCGTTCGAGGATTTACCGCTCGCGACAATTTTACCCATCATGCATGTGCGCTACCTATCGGATTATGCTATGAACTACTTGGAGCTCGAGCGAAAACGTTCGATGCAGACCTCTGGTTTGCATGTTACTTTCGATACTACATACTACTGAATTGATAACAGAAACTACAGTTCTGCATCGATAAGCTACCCCTTTTAGGTATACAGTGTGCTTTACTCCTAGTCCGCGAAGCAACATCTGTGAAGAGTACAAGACGGTGTGATATGACGACTCAACTTAGCATACCCCCGTGAAGGAAGGTTAAGAATTAACTCAGCCCGATCCCAACTCCTGCTCATCTCTGGTTTTTAAAAATCGAAGGGGGTATTATGTGTATGATATTTCTAAGATATCTGAAGTAAAGGAACACTGAAAACTAGAAACCTGCTAGTTTAGTGATTGAACGAAGAGCATTTAAATGGTTTGTTTGTGATAATTTCAGAAACTATTTGAGCAGTCCGTGCGGACATGTACAGAAACGTTGTATATATTTCGAAACAAAACTTTTGGTCTTTGTTCATTTTTCGCATTGCTAAGAAGTTATCATTATTGAAATGCTGATAGTATTTGAAGTACAAGAATCCATATTTATACCGTGAACAGAGTTTCACTTTACGTGTAACATGGTTTATGCATTAGAAAGTCATTCAAATGGTGAAATTATCATCAAACTAACGAAACCGTACTGCTCCTCAAGGCTTACTGGATTACAAGTCTGCTCACTGAAACTCCAGCATGTATCTGTTAGCCATGCAGATTAACCTCGTTCTGTGAGGCTGTGTTAAAGTTGAAATGCTGCGAGAAACGAGTAACTAGACATAGTTCATACTTCTTTGTGACTGTCTTTCCCCGCCTGTATTATAAACCTTGCAAATATGTTTATCTTGGATTAAACGATGAAAATGTGGGTGGATATTATTATTATTATGATTATTATTGTTATTATTATTGTTATTATCATTATTATTATTATTATTATTATTATTATTATTATTATTATTATTATTATTTTCACTACGAGCTAAAGCAAGGAGATGCACTATCACCTTTACTTTTTAACTTCGCTCTAGATTATGCCATTAGGAAAGTTCAGGATAACAGACAGGGTTTGGAATTGAACGGGTTACATCAGCTTCTAGTCTATGCGGATGACGTGAATATGTTAGGAGAAAATCTACAAACGATTAGGAAAAACACGGAAATTTTACTTGAAGCAAGTAAAGTGATAGATTTAGAAGTAAATCCCGAAAAAACAAAGCATATGATTATGTCTCGTGACCAGAATATTGTACGAACTGGAAACATAAAGATTGGAGATTTATCCTTCGAAGAGGTGGGAAAATTCAAATATCTTGGAGCAACAGTAACAAATATAAATGACACTCGGGAGGAAATAAAACGCAGGATAAATATGGGAAATGCGTGTTATTATTCGGTTGAGAAGCTTTTGTCATCCAGTCTGCTATCAAAAAATCTGAAAGTTAGAATTTATAAAACAGTTATATTATCGGTTGTTCTGTAGGCCTATGGTTGTGAAACTTGGACTCTGACTTTGAGAGAGGAACAGAGATTAAGGATGTTTGAGAGTAAGGTGCTTAGGAAAATATTTGGGGTTAAGAGGGATGAAGTTACAGGAGAATGGAGAAAGTTACACAATGCAGAACTGCACGCATTGTATTCTTCACCTAACATAATTAGGAACATTAAATTCAGACGTTTGAGGTGGGTAGAGCATGTAGCACGTATGGGTGAATCTAGAAATGCGTATAGAGTGTTAGTTGGAAGGCCGGAGGAAAAAAGACCTTTGGGGAGGCCGAGGCGTAGATGGGATGATAATATTAAAATGGATTTGAGGGAGGTGGGATATGATGATAGAGACTGGATTGATCTTGCACAGGATAGGGACCGATGGCGGGCTTATGTGAGAGCGGCAATGAACCTGCGGGTTCCTTAAAAGTCATTTGTAAGTAAGTATTATTATTATTATTATTATTATTATTATTATTATTATTATTGTTGCACACTCACGGATGAACGTCTATTTGATGGCTCTATAGTATTCAACTGCGTAACTGCTAGGCGGGGTAGGTTGCTGATTGGTCAGTCAGTCACCACAGTTGTTATTAATAAGCTTTTCCTTAACTAGAGTTCGCCACCTATCGTGGCTCTCCAGTTTTCCCGATCATGAGGTTTAGGTTCCGTCCCATATCCCATAACTTTGAAAAACCAACACTTTAGATACAGCCGCCATTCGAAGAATCGAACTGGGAACCTCTCGGATCGTCAAGCGAGTTAGTCGCTATGCCGTCGCATGTTTGCCATTGTAGTTGGTTAAAATTAGTCAAATTAGCAATGAGATAAATATAGACTCTTATCCTGTGTTCTGGTGTAGTCGGTTCTCCGCTTTCGCATCCCCTAAATGCATCTCGATCTACTAACGGGATTAATAATGCATGCCGCTCCATATACTAGTCCCTCAACGCCATCATGTCGCACTACTTAATCACCTGAATAAACTATTTATGCAATTAATGAAGCTTGTAGCGCAGTGTGTTGCACATACAACTGTGGGTTGTTAAGGCCAGTATATCAATTTGTAACTTGGTACGACACTTCTGTACCGAAAATAATGTCAGCTTGTATTATAAAAGACCCATCTGCAGTTACAGAACTTATTCTCTTCTTACTACGGTACTTGATGATACAGTAAATACGTATAAAGAGGTCCACACCTGTGGAGTAACGGTTAGCGCGTCTAGTCGCGAAACCAGGTGGCCCGGGTTCGATTCCCGGTCGGGGCAAGTTACCTGGTTGAGGTTTTTTCCGAGGTTTTCCCTCAACCCAATATGAGCAAATGCTGGGTAACTTTCGGTGTCGGATCCCGGACTCATTTCACCGGCATTATCACCTTCATCTCATTCAGACGCTAAATAGCCTAAGATGTTGATAAAGCATCGTAAAATAACCTACTAAAATAAAATAAAAAATGTATACAGAGTGAACCGTAGGCTAAGTAATGTCATTAAATTCAGGGGGTTATTCTTTGAGATATTTCAAACTGAAAGTTGAATGAAATTTTTGCTCGTTTTTCTTTCTTTTCGAGAAAAAAAGTTTAATATGAAACATTTCACAGCGTGTTTTGGGAAATTCAATAATTTAATTCCCAATACGCTCAGTCAATTCAAGAAAGAAGTGCAGTATGATAAGAAATGATTGAAACAATTTGAGTTTTGTCCTTTAGTTGTGCAGAGATTTTATCCGAAAAAATGTAACTTTTCGTTCTGCAAAGGAATTTTACAATGTAATGCACGCTGACAACGCTGTACAGGTTATTGCCTGGTGAAAGGCACATACGTAATCCTAGGTACCCTGACGCCCGCGTGTGCGTTTGTCGGAGACATAGGTAACACAAAGATAAATGTAAACGGTAAATGTAAACGTAATACAAACAATTGTTGCGTTTCAAGGAACTTGATTTCTTGCATGTAAGATTACCTGTTACTACTTTAAAAAAATTAAACTGGGAGGGAACTATTTCTAATTGGCTGAAGAAAGTGCTCGCAGTATAGCAAACGGACTTTTCTTAAAGTATTAAGTTGATTTGTTTTTTTTTATTTTATTGGTTTATTTTACGACGCTGTATCAACATCTAGGTTATTTAGCGTCTGAATGACATGAAGGTGATAATGCCGGTGAAATGAGTCCGGGGTCCAGCACCGAAAGTTACCCAGCATTTGCTCGTATTGGGTTGAGGGAAAACCCCGGAAAAAACCTCAACCAGGTAACTTGCCCCGACCGGGATTCGAACCCGGGCCACCTGGTTTCGCAGCCAGACGCGCTGACCGTTACTCCACAGGCGTGGACAAGTTGATTTTTTAACATAAAATAAGTTTTCCTTATTGTCTGTGTTCACTGAATAATTAAGTAAAATTAAATCAAAGAGTTTAAAAATTAGCCTAATATTTTTCGTTTAACGTAAAAAGAGCATACCGTATTTCTATCTTTTTTTTCTCTGGAGTTTTAAATGTTTTAAAATTTTTCTTTTTTGTAACATGAAATAAGGATCATTAATTGTTTTGTAGAACATTCAATTAAAATGGGAGAGTGGAAAAATATTTTAAATTTAGTTTGAAATAAGCATACGTTTCTTATTGTCCGTGTTCTTTGAGCATTTAATTGAAATTAAGTTGTGGAGTTTATTTTAAATTTTCCAAGGTCTTTTTAACATGAAATGAACAGTCTTCAGTCTACGTTCATTTACACAATTTAAACACAAAAATTAAATGGTATATCATCTGTATGTTTTAATGATTTTAAAAATGTTATACAGTATTAGAAAAACGTTTTGTTGCACAGATACTTTATAAGTCCCAGAAATGACGCAGTGCGCATGATCAGACATACAACGAAACAAAACTAACCAGGTCGCTCGTCCTTTGATCATGCGCACTGCCTAATTTTTGGGACTTTATAAAGTATCTGTGCGACAAAACTTTTTTCTAAGGCTTTACATGGCAAATGGCCTCCCACTCGATATTCAAAACAAGCCAAGTGGAGGTGTGGAGAAACACGACAACCTACTGGGTATTCTCCACTGATTACACCGTTGCACGATCGCACAATTAATGATTTTTTTAATGCACGTTTTTCTGGAAAACTATTTAAAATACAGCAAAATGGTATTTAACTTTTTTCGTTTCTCCTTACTAAAGGATTCATCCACCAGAACAAAAGACATTACTCGTTATGACCTTCTAGTTCAGAGATGGGCATTCGTGTGCATTTGCAACGCTTGCGCGGAATGCTTTCACTCGTGTACGAGTTTGGAAGGTTACCTAACCTCTAGGCGCCCTTGAATTTCTTGTTTCGCTAAAGTTAGTGATAGACAAACATCGATTGCAGAGCTCAAAAACGCGAACTAAAATACGTAATCAATCAATTTTGTATATAATGGGAGATTTTTCGTGTCAGTTACAGTATGGCTAGCACGAGGATAGTAAACGACTCTCAGTTCTGAATTGAATCTTATATTGGAAAGTGATTATTAATTTTAGGAGGTAGAAAATCGAGCACAGTAGTAAGTTTGTGGAAAAGATATTACCACCGTTAGAAAATTGTGTATTTAGAACGACATTATAAAACGTAGCATGTTAGTCAGTGTGTAGATGTGGTAGGAATGGACCGTGAACCTTTGTTAGATATCTTCTTAATTATAAATTTGGGATAGAAGTTTATTTATTCCTACTGTATATCATGAATAACTTTACACATTATTAGAAATCTTTCTTCTGGAAAGAAGTAATAATATAATTTTTTTTTCATATAAGCATTTTTACTTTGCTTCCTTTTCAAGTGAGTTGGCATTTTTAGGTTTAGTTGACATATTTAAAATTAAACTTACTTATTTATGTATTTTAAGGAATCCGGAGGTTCATTGTCGCCCTCGCATAATCCATCCATCGGTTCCTAGCCTGTGCTAGATTAATCCAGTCTCTGCCATCATGTCTCACCTCCCTCAAATCTATGTTAATATCCTCCTATCTACGTCTCGGCCTCTCCAAAGGTCTTTTTTCCTCCGGCCTTCCAACTAACACTTTATATGCATTTGTAGATTCACCCATACGTGCTACATGCTCTGCCCACCTCAAACGTCTGGATTTAATGTTTCTAATTATGTCAGGTGAAGAATACAATGCGTGCAGTTCTGCATTGTGTAACTTCCTCCATTCTCCTGTAACGTCATCCCTCTTAGCTCCAAATATTTTCCTAAGAATCTTATTCTCAAACACCCTTAATCTCTGTTCCTCTCAAAGTCAGAGTCCAAGTTTCACAACCATGCAGAAGAACCGGTAATATAACTGTTTTATAAATTCTAACTTTCAGATTTTTTGACAGCAGACTAGATGACAAAAGTTTCTCAAATAAACAGTAATCCGCATTTCCCATATTCATTCTGTGTTTAATTTCTTTTCTAGTGTCATTTATATCTGTTACTGTTGCTCCAAGATATTTGAATTTTTCCAATTGAATGAGAGTCTGCAAGCAAGTCATCTTTCTCATCCTTGATCACGTTTACCCTTGCCTGATATGCGTTCTTAAATTCCTTTATACCCTTATATAAATCTCGAATGCTTTTATTCCTACTATTTGTTTCTACCTCATTCAGTTTTCCCTTCAAGTATTCTCTCTTTTTATTCCTAAGCGTACGACTTGCTTCCCGTCTTTCATTGAAATAATTATCTCTATTCGCCTCAACTGGATCCTGTAAGAATTTCAATTTTGCCTTCTTCCTTCATTCTATTACCATGAAAGAATCTTCATTAAACCACGGTTTCTTTTTCTTAGTTTCATAATAACCTATGTCCTGCTCAGCTGCAATTTTGATATTATCTCGGATATTTTCCCACACGCTGTTAACATCTAACTCTTCCTCAACTTCGTCGGAAGTTGCTAAAGCGGCAAATCTATTTGAAATTTCAACCTGATAATGTTGGTTGGTTTCCTTGTCCTTCAATTTAAGAATATTGAATCTACTAATATTAACTTGCTTCTCTACTCGCTTGGCTACTGATAGTCTTTCTCTTAATTCTCCAATTACCAAATCTGCAGTGCCTAGGAAAAGTTTCCACAAACCTTTTTTGATAATTTATTGCCAACTTATGAAACATCTGCTCGCTTGGAAAAAGGGACATAAGTATTTCTCCTATTCGGCTTACAATAATTCATACAGAAAAAAATCAAATCGACATAAACCAGTGTAAGTTGTCAATAAATTATCAAAAAAGGTTTGTGGAAACTGACTTATGTCACTTTTCCCAGGCACTGCAGAAATAATGGTCAGAATTACAGTCTGCCCCCCTGAAGGTTCGAATGTCTACTATAGGCCTAATAGTATTCTTCTTTTATCTATCAAGATGTGATCTATCTTGTTATGTGTCAATTCATCTGGAGAAGTCCAAGTATATTTATGTATATCCTTATCGGGGAATGTTGTACTTTTGACAATTAAATTTTTTGATGTGGCAAAGTTGAATAACCTAACTCCATTATCATTACTAGTTACGTGTAGGCTCTTTTTTCCAATAGTCGGTTTAGAAACATCCTCCCGATCTACTTCAGCATTGAAATCTCCCAATAAAATTTTCATATGAAATCTAGGTAACTGATCAAAAGTCTGTTCCAATTTCTCATAGAAGCTATCCTTTATATGATCGTCTTTCTCTTCTGTAGGGGCGTAAGCATTTATAACTACGATATAGCACCATCTACCCTTAAGTACTAAATATGATAACCTATCACTGATAAATTCGACCTTTTTTACTGCTGATTTTATTCTTTTATGAATAAAGAATCCTATTCCTAATTGGTGATTATCGTTTCCTTCCCCAAAATACAAGTAATCTCCTATTTGTGTTATGCCGTTCCCATCTAACCTAACCTCCTGTACTCCCACAAAATCTACTCTATATCTAGCTAGTTCTTTTGCTACTGTTACCCCTCCTGTTCTATAAAGACTAGTTACGTTTCAACTACCAAATCTCATAACCTTATTCCTTTGCTTTGGTCGTGCCAGAGAATCAGTCCCATTCCGAGGCTTATTGTGTGGTTTGTTAACAAGCTGTTTTTTACTGTGATGGGCTGTTAGTCCTTTTCCCAACCCCCAAGCATAAGGACCATCCCTCATTGTCTGTCCATGACTGCTTGTTCAATATATTCGCAGCTACCCTCCATATATGGAGGCCGTCTCCTCTATCCGCAACGTGAGGACGCTCCATTCCATGGCGATAGGAATCCACAATAAATGTAGACAAATACCTACAGTATAAAAATTTAATTGTTTAACTAATAAAGCTACCTACTTATATACGTGAATTATTTCACTTTGTATCTTCGAAATAACTCGTTAATTTTTAAGCCATTCTCATGTGTTATGGTACCGCTTTGGCTGAAAACCGGTTCCGCATATATGAAATAACATTGTGACAGCCGGGTGTCGATCGTGCGGGAGACGGGCGACGCGGCGGGGAGGTTGCGCGCGCATCTGGTGCATGCCGAGAGGGGAAGAAAGCAAACTGCGGCGCGAGGTGAAGGGGGGAAGAAGCAGCGTGACAGATTATTCTCGAAAACGAATTGTTGTAACGAGAATGATCGCGAAATCGTAGTTTCTGGAAGGTATGGCTTAACTTATAAAAAAGCGAGCAGCCTTCGAAGTTAGTTGCAGTCGTTGCTAGTTTCTGGACAGCAAACCAGTCAGTGTAGCAGTGAAGCCAGCTTCGAGACCGGAGTTCGACTTGAGTGTGTCCCCAGCTGTATGAGCTTCCTGGCCAGTGGGCTGTCGCCGTAAGTCCGGAGTTCGAGTGCAGTGGACCGCAGCTGGGGGACCTGAGTTCGAAGTTCAGTGGACTGTCTCTGAAGGTCTGGGGTTCGAGATACTGTGCTTTGTGAACATTAGTTAAGATTAGCAGTACAGTGTTGTTCTCAATAATCCAAGTAAATTGTCATTGTCGTCTGTGGAGTGCAATAACGAATACTGTGTTGCTGTGTGGAGTGGAAATCCCATTGTTGAGGGAGTGTTTACATTCAATTATGGAAAGTGATTATTGTTGTTGTGAGAAGAAAATTACATTATTGCAATAAAGTTACAATATGTAGCTACGCCATTTTAGTCTTTCACAGCGTATGCACACAGTGCAAGAGTCTGAACATCACTATTCTACAGTAGTTGTTTATTAATTTTGCAACGATTATATAGGCCTATTCACTTATTTGTTAAAGGTCACATTTCTGCATGTGCACCTTTCCAAGGTGATATAAAGTCTTCAAAGACTAAGCACTGATATTCTTGGCGACGAAAGTGTGAAGTCTTCGTAATCTTGGGCCACAGTGAACCACATGTTGTAAGCGTCGCAAATTGTCTTGGGGCGAATCTTGCACAAGGTGGTGGCGTCGGTTCTCCGTACCCACACTTTCCTGGCCCGTGCATTAATTACGCACGTTGGAATTAAGCTCCAACACAATTTCCCATCAACTTCGTCATCGTATCCACCGGCAATGTACTATCTCGTCGTGAAGGTTGTCGACCGTCATCTCCACCCCTGGCATGCTGACTGATGAGATTTCATACCCTCGCCACCGCCGCCACTTTATTTACAGACTACTGTTGCGCGAAAACACAGACTTGGTTCGTATATGCAGACACAGAACGGTTCACACCGGGTATGTCAGAATTAGAGTCGTGCACAACCGGTTAGGAAAAATAGAAATTATAATTATATTGCTATTGAACGCCTGGCTCTATAGTCAGTATGCAAAGCTCTTCCGTCTCGTGGAATGTCTCAGATTCGGTTTAACGAATATTGGAGTCGTATTTCACTCTTTGTGGGTGGACAGCAAAGGCAGACCACATTGAGTCATGCAGAAGTTCCAAGAGCCTTTGCAAGGACGCGATTATCATCATGTAGGCCTACTATTTAATTAGTAATGCTTTTTCTCTCACTACAATCAATGAATCAATCATCCATCGATCCATCCATCGACTCATTAATTCATTCATCCATGAATTAACTGATTCATTCATTCAAGTATTACAATTTGCATCGTGAAGAGCAAAACATATCTTCTTGAAAATGATTTATTAATTAAATAATGCATCTGCTTAGAGTACCGTAATTCAAAGGCATTAACAACTACTGTTTTAAAGGTATGCATTTTATGTTTAAAGTGTAAACGTTACAATAGAATGAATGTGCTTATTTCATTTTCTGGTTAGTAAGTAATTGTAATTTATTCTATTCTTGCATTTTTTACACACCACTTTCATATTATGCATTTCACTTATTTCCTTTTTTGTTACCGGTGTCCATTTGTTCATCTATATAATATATTATGAATATAAGTGTAATAAAGTATGCAATCAATTGTAGGCCTATATTAAGCAATTAAATTTTTAAATTGCACACGTTAAATTTCCTTCAATTGTTACTCCGTTTGTGTACTCAGAAAAGTCAGTGTTCTGTCTAGCCTGCAAAACATCAGGGGCAATCAATTGAAATTCTAACATTCGATCGGATGCTCTACCTTGACGGATGATCTCTGACCGGTTGAATGAAAACCGGTTGTAAGTCCTATTCTGCAACTCTCTAGTCAGAATTGTCTTTTACATGTTTTTTTTTTTTTTATATTATTTCAAAGTATCGTGGTACAGCTACGTTAATCTCATTTCATTAATGTAACAAGGATTGAGTCTTCACCTCGATCGTCCTACGGTTATCACTAGAGCCCTTCGTTTGGTCACTTTGAATACAAGTTAGATGTATGGTTTGTTTAATATCCTTGAGTGCAGTTTCATACAGCGTATTCCGAATCTCACCGGTCCGGTGGCATCAGTGACGTCACGTTGCAGCGAAGTAAGGAACAAAACTGCTGGAAGGATCGATGCTGTCATGTCGACTGTACAAGTTGTTGTCTGTGCTACGCTAGCAAAATTTTGCGAAATTTTCGTACTCCCATCTCGTTCAAAGAAAAGATAGCATAAACAATTTATTTCTTGAACCAGTAATAATAACTGGTCCGTTGACATGTTCGCTCATAAGCCATTAACATATTGTTTTTACGTTGTGCTCATTACAAACAATACAGCAGAACTAAAGCAGAACACACCGCCATGACACAACAGTGCACGATGTCATTCGTCTGCTAATTTCCGCCCTATACAAGAACCAATCAGATTCACTGATGGCGGCTGATGGAGACTTCCACCACCTCTGCAAGTTGATGGCACTGGTGCGACACCGGTGGAGCATCAATGACGTCATCGGTTGAATTCGGAACACCGTGATGCCATCGGATTGCTCACCGGTGAGATTCGGAATACGCTCATAGAAATGACTTTGCCGATAGATCTTCTACTAATTGGTTGTCATAAATAAATGTCTTTCTTACTGTGACAGAAATCTTGCCTTTGCCTGTTATTAACCAATCACTAACCTCGTTTAGAAAAACTCACAGCTTCACTTTAAATTCACATGGAAGGATAGTTGCCACATCTTTTCCAAGAATCCCGTTAATTATCATGAGAATATCATTAAATGTTGGAACTGTGTAGCATTGGAATGGGGAACGGGATGGTACGGTCAGAAGTGTTTGTGTAGAAAGTCATAAATCTGTTAAGTGGGTGTTCAAAAGAGCCACCGAACTGCACACGAAGATAGTAAATGAACTTTAAGGCGATCATATCTAGCTTCGGTTGGTACGGAGACCACTGCGAATCAAAGAAGTTCAGTCTATAGTGAAATAGTCTCCGCATTCCGCGGTATTGTGTTTACATCACTGGTCGACAAAGATTACGTCATATAATATGCAGCCTGCAATGCACAGCAAAGGGTAAGGTAGTAGTAGAGGGAGGCTACCCAGACTGTTTAACGTTGAATGAACAAGTGATGGCTGAGGGGAGGTAGATCATGACTTACCCCTCCGCCCTGCTTGTGTATTAAGGGGTTGACGAGTCACGGAATGTCGACCACTGGTATTATAGTTATTTATTCGTGTACAAACACGGAATTAAAATTTGGAGCAAGTCTTGATGGAAATCCACCTGAACGTAAGCAACTATTTCGCACGACTGTCCACAAGTGTCATTTATACAGGGGCTCTTGTTTACTGCACATAGCCTACGCAGAGTGTTGTAAACGAAACATACAATAAGAGAGCTCCAAATTTTATATCCGTATGTGTACCTGTGTATAAAGGCTCATTCACAATGAGAATTAAATATAACGTGAGCGTTAACTTAAGAATGCAAACGTTATGGTAAAATCAAGAAGTCATACCATCATTCACGCTGGGAACATAAACATAACTGCAAACATACTTGGTAACCATGGAAACATAACAACGACGCCATTTCCTCATATTCTGTCGTATACTTCAGCGCTCCACGATTGTGTTCTGTTTGCAAATTACGTAAGCATAGGCATGAAAGTTTGGAGTTTGCAAACTTTCATGTTAACGTCTTACGGTAATGTTTATGTCAATGCTTATGTGAATCATCCCATTTGGTAGCCTGGGAGCAAGCTTCTATGTTTATGTTACGGTTATGTTTAATTTTCATTGTGAATGGGCCTTAAGTCTGTGAACAATAGGAATAGAATTAACGTATAAAATATCACTTGGATTTGAGAACAATAATAACAAAGTAATTATTTAAAGGCAGCTTAGATGCAAAAAAGGTTAATTTTCACAATAAGTAGCATGCATGTAGATAATTAGACTTAACTAAAAGTTGGAATTAACAATTGTTGAAAAAACATAGATATCAGGAATTATATTGACTGCGTGCTTTACGAGAGACTACAAATTACAATGGATGACTTCAAACATTTTAGTGTTTCAAATTAAACATTTCTCCTTCTTCTTCTTCTTCTTCTTCTTCTTCCAGATGAAATACTGTTTTTTCTATACTAATGAAGTGCTCGCTACCAGATTCTTCTATTAGAGCACTGATGTCCAAGCGCCTGTAGAGCGTTCAGAATTTAGAAAATACCATTGGGTTTATAGACGTCTTCCTAGCGTACACTCCCTCTCTTTGTAATGTAACTAAAATTAATTATTTACGTACTTTCTAACGTATATAAAATAACACAAGTAAATTCAAGTGAGTTCGATTCCCACTTGGGCTGATTACCTGGCTGGGTTTTTTCCGAGGTTTTCCCTATCCATAAGGAAATTTCAGGTAATCTATGGCGAATTCTCGACCTAATCTCGCCAAACACCATCTCGCTATAAATACAGTGTGTGGCATAGGAACCAAGTATTTTTAAAATAATCATGAAATAGTTTTTGTTTTCAACACAATTTATTGCTAAAACAACATGTGTGAGAACATACCATTTCAGTTATGAGCGGAAAATTACATCTGGCATGTGATGTCCGTCTGCGTTGACGCATTGTTGAAGGTGCCGACGAAAATTGACCTCTACTCTTTCCAGGAGACCTCTGTTGATTTGAGTGATGTGATGACGTATCGCATTCTTTAATTCATCAGCCCAATACCGAAAATTTTGTCTGTTAACGGCTACATTAAGGTGGAAATGAGCTTCATCACTCATTGTAACCATCATGTTTTCATACTGCTCGTGGAGTGCAAGCATTTCCTGTGCGAAATTAATCGTTGGGTAATCCCTTATATTGAATTTCTACAGTAAAGAGCCACTCATTTTGTATGGGTGTAAATGTAAATCGCCATGCAAAATCCGTCGTACGATTGCTGATTCCAAGTGCAGCTGAATGTTTTCGAGCAGAGCGGCCTGGGCTGCGCAGTATCGCTTGTCTGACACTTTCAACATTTTCTGGAGTACGCACTCTGCGTTGGGGGCCGGGCGGTTTATTCTTCAGTATTGCGCCTTTTGTTCAAAGATTGTTAACCCAACATAAGATTGTGTCACGCACGGGAACAGAATCATTGCGATGAATATTGAATCTGTAGCAAAACTCACGCCGTATCATGGTCACCGACTCGCCATTCCTAACAAAAGAATCATACGAAAACATTCGTCCACTGCTCCATGATTCCGACTGCAGGTAAAATGCTATGAGCCACGGAATGGAATGTCACATGCCGCACGTCTCTCCCTTTCATAATGACTGAGTACAAGCCATTCAAAGAACACTTGGTTCCCATGCCCCACCTTGCATTATCAGCGTATTCCGAATCTCACCGGACCGGTGGACAACAATGACGTCACGGTGCAGCGAAATAGGAACAAAACTGCTGGAAGGATCGATGGCTGTCATGGCGACTGTAGAAGTTGTTATTTGTGCTATGCTAGCAAAATTTTGCGAAATTTCCGAACTGCCATCTCGTTCAAAGAAAAGAGAGCATAAACAATTTATTTCTTGAACCGGTAGTAATAACTGGTCCGTTGACATGTTCGCTCATAAGTCATTAACATATTATTTTTACGTTGTGCTCATTACAAACAATACAGCAGAACTAAAGCAGAACACACCGCCATGACACAATAGTGCACGATGTCATTCGTCTGCTAATTCCCGTCCTATACAAGAACCAATCAGATTCACTGATGGCGGCTGATGGAGACTGCCACCACCTCTGCAAGCTGATGGCACCGGTGCGACACCGGTGGAGTATCAGTGACTCCATCGGTGAAATTCGGAACACCGTGATGCCATCAGATTGCTCAGCGCTGAGATTCGGAATACGCTCTATATAAAACCTTGAAAATGGTGCAAATATTAAGGATATCGCTGGAGAGTTTAAGGTAATATTTCTTTAATTCTTTCTTCCTTTTTTCCTTTATTTATTTATTTAATCCTTTATTTACTTATTTAGTTATTCATTTACTTATATATGTATATATTTATTTACTTATTTATTTATTTATTTATTTATTTATTTATTTATTTATTTATTTATTTATTTATTTATTTATTTATTTATTTATTTATTTATTTATTTATTTATTTATTTATTTATTTATTTATTTATTTATTTATTTATTGTATTTTATAAATGGATATATTGTAGGAAATAAAATTAATGTGTATTAACATTGTATCGCATTCACATTTTTAACATTAATTAACAACTCTTACATACCCATTACCATATAATTGATTTTTTACTTTCCGTAATACTATATTCCTGGATTTTGATGTTGTACCTAATCATGATGCTTGCCGAATGCAGGGGACTTGATCAGCGTGTTATAGCTAGGTAGGTAGACTTGGCTTTCTCCTATATCGACGGAGCAGTGTACTCGTATCTTGTAAAATGGAATTTTGTAATTCATATTCTTTATTCAAACTTGATCTACAGAAACTGCTCAGAGACGAGAAGAAGAAGTGCCAATAGAACGACGTAGAAAATTGAAATGTTCTCAGAAAACATGTCTCATGCTATTTGCTTCCTTCATTCCAAAACCCACAGGACATCCCTACGGTCGATACCCTTTATTGGGAAGTCGCAGCTGACTAATCACGTGCTTTGAACCACGTTTATGCACGCTTCGCCATCCGCCATCTATTTTTTTTAATTTGAACTTAATTTTCCTCGCGTCTTTCTTCATCTCGTTGGGTGAATGTAATTGGTGGTGTGCCAGCATGCTTTTATACGTGCAACCCACCTCATCAATCGACCTTGCCGGCGTAAGAAAAAAATAACTTCCACGAAGGTGACAGGCATCTACGACTTCGTCTCGCCAAATATCATCTCTCTATACCAATTCTATTGACGCTAAATAACCTAGTAGTTGACATAGTGTCGTTAAATAACCGACTGAAATAGCACAAAAAGGGACCTAAAAAGGAACACTGACACACATCTTCATTGAATTCAAAATTAAGTCAGTTATGGATTATAGACACTAGTAGCAAAGGAAATGGAAACTTCATCTTGAGTTCATGTAGATTCCAAAACCAAGGACCAAGATATTCAGGACAATTTGCAATGCACTGGAGTGAAAATTTTGCGTAAGACGTAACAGCTTTTATGGTCTAATAGTTGTAAGAAAGAAGATATTAATAAGCTAGGAATACGTATATTATAATAATTTCTGGTATTATTTTTATACTTACGAGAATCGGTGTTTTTTATTGGGTTATTTTACGACGCTGTATCAACATCTAGGTTATTTAGCGTCTGAATGATATGAAGGTGATAATGCCGGTGAAATGAGTACGGGGTCCAACACCGAAAGTTACCTAGCATTTGCTCGTATTGGGTTGAAGGAAAACCCCGGAAAAAACCTCAACCAGGTAACTTGCCCCGACCGGGATTCGAACCCGGGCCACCTGGTTTCGCGGCCAGACCCCTGACCGTTACTCCACAGATGTGGACGAATCGGTGTTTGAAAGAGATTTAAATCATATTACAAAATATTTTTTTGCACGATTGTTTTTTTGTCGCATTTACAGCCTTGAAAGTTAGAATTGCCACACAGAAACCTATTCCTAGGGAAACCATTCTTCATAACTTAAAATTATACCGAAATAGACCCATTACAGTTCACTTATTGTTACTTAGTTACCATTACGGTACAGTTTTGCGAAGGCTTTGGAATAATATTGCTCTAAATTTTCAATGCAAAATAGGTCTATATTGTATTTGCAATTTTAAAAATATGATCGGCAAAAAATGTTATACAGTACACGTTTGTGAAGTGTATCACACAATTTCGGAAATTGAAAAACTAGCTCTGTTCGTTTTTCAAACTTTTCCTCGATATTGTAAAAAAACACTTCCCAACCTTGTATCGTAATATACTATACTCTTTTGCAGCTTTTCACTCATGCTTAACAAATGAGTTCACAGCAGAGGCAGCAACCACTTGAAGAGTTAGACGATCTTCGCTATGTGTTCTCGCCGTAAAGGAGAAAAGATTACAGAAATTCTTAGTGTGTTGTATATCTAGTATAATCATTAATTTACCTTAGCAGAATGTTCTTCAAATGATATTAATTTCACGATGTCCATATGATGGTTTATTCGTGACGTCACGAAAACTTATGGAGAAAATCATCTTGCTAATCTTGAAGTAGATCGACATTAAGTGATTAAGACCTATATTTTCCAGAATGGTGTATAATATTTCTAGTATGTAATTGATTTATAAAATTATTCATACATACTGAATATGAATGAAAGTACCCAAACGTTTTGTGTCAAGTCGTTGTATACAGACATAAAACGTTATGCTCAAAACTAACATTTCTATATAGGAGACGCTGAAGACGTGTAGGAGTAATTCAACAAAAAATCTCGAAACATTTTGGACTATCAGAACCATGATATAAAGGGAAAGTGAAATGATAAATCTATTCAATTTATTCTGTTATTGGAAATACAAATAAACTAATAGGTATATATAAGCAATATAAAGCGTTTGTATTTGAAGCAATGCTTAGTTACAAGGTTTTTTTTTTTTTTTTTCACCACAAGTCAATAACTTTACTGGTCTTCTTCCTGCATTTTCTTTTTGAAGGTGATACCCTACTGAAAATAGTCGAATTTCGACAAATTTTATCATTTTTTTATTTTCGCGCAAAAAAGTACGGTTTCATGAAAATTTTATCTCAATATCTTAATTATAAGTAGGCTATACTTTCATATAACTGGTAAAAGTTGTGTTAATGTACGAGTTATATGTAACCATAACATTAAACATAATTATCTCAAAAAAGAAATTTTCTAGATTTTGAATAATTTCAAGGGCAAAATTGTTCCGGGGCCGGGTATCGATCCCGGGACCTCTGGTTGAACGTATCAACGCTCTGTCAACTGAGCTAACCGGGAACTCCACCCGACCTTCCCTTCAACCAGAGGTCCCGGGATCGATACCCGGCCCCGGAACAATTTTTCCCTTGAAATTATTCAAATCTGCTTTACAGGGAGCTTCACCTGAAAGACTAGATTTGCATCATATATATACGTCACTGTGTACGTTAACAGAAAACCACAATTCCAAGTCACACAGAGATTGTGTGCAATCGATGTGGGTCTCTGGCGTTTCGTCAGCACACGCGAGTTGTGTGGATATAAAGGGAAAAGTTGAGACGGTGTCGGGTGGAGTTCCCGGGTAGCTCAGTTGGCAGAGCGTTGGTACGTTCAACCAGAAGTCCCGGGATCGATACCCGGCCCCGGAACAATTTTTCCCTTGAAATTATTCACATATGCTTTACAGAGAAATTTACCTGAAAGACTAGATTTGCTTCTTAGATTTTAACGACAAGTAGGCCTATTTATTTTATTGTTCAATGGTTAAAGCTAGGCTGATGAAACTTGGCACACTTACTCATTAATATCTCTATTGTGAAATGGAGCATTTGATTTCTCGCATTCAGCATAGTTTATTGCTAGAGAATTATACGTGAAGTAGTATTATAATTTTATTAATGTTTGAACATTGAAGAAATTAAGTTATATATTTTTTTACAAATGAAAAAATTAGAGTAGGGTATTACTAATGCTCCATTGCACAATATGCAGTGTTACCTTTAAAAGAAAATGAAGTAGGATTTTCACTAAGAAATTAAAAAAAAAAATAACAAATTAAGTTCAATTGTTTAAGAGTTTATGAGAAAAGATTGAAAATTTACATATTACGATATTGATATACATATTCAGTAAAAATTTAAACTCTTTAGCTAAAAAATTGTGGATTTTAGAATGTTCAGTAGCGCATCGCCTTAAGCAAAATAAAATTCTTCACACAGTAAGGAAAATATTTGCTCGTCACTTCTTTGCTGTGTAATCGTGCGAAACAACTTGCCTATCTTACATTATCTGATTAGTGAACTTATAAAATGTTGTGAGATAAATCTGGGACAGTACTAAAACTTTCACTATTCTATAAGCATAATTTATAGATTTGTCTTTTGTACGTCTTGCAGTAGAAGAGCTACTTCTGAAAGATTCTAACTTATATCTCGAAAGGAACAGAGCGCAAAGCCGAACAATCGTACAGGATTAAGAGAAGAAAACTTATCTTTACGGAATCCATCATTGCAACACACGTCACGTATTTGAGGTAGAAGGCGGATCAGCCCGAGTAAGAGGAAGTTTTATAAGACATTGAGCATCTAATTCCCTTACCCACGAGGGAGCGGTACTGACACTTCATGAATCAAAGTCGAAAGAGTCATGAAATCGGACCTGAATTACAGATGTACAAGAACTGAGAAGAATTTGGGATTGTACATTCGATTCTAAACCGAGATTAAATCTGATAAAATCTACACCCAACTACCATTTTCTTTTGTATAATTACTATCTTTATCCAGGTTGTAAGTTACAAAACGTAATAATTACTAATTTATTATCTATCTATCTATCTATCTATCTATCTATCTATCTATCTATCTATCTATCTATCTATCTATCTATCTATCTATCTATCTATCTATCTATCTATCTATCTATCTATCTATCTATCTATCTATCTATCTATCTATCTATCTATCTATCTATCTATCTATCTATCTATCTATCTATCTATCTATCTATCTATCTATCTATCTATCTATCTATCTATCTATCTATCTATCTATCTATCTATCTATCTATCTATCTATCTATCTATCTATCTATCTATCTATCTATCTATCTATCTATCTATCTATCTATCTATCTATCTATCTATCTATCTATCTATCTATCTATCTATCTATCTATCTATCTATCTATCTATCTATCTATCTATCTATCTATCTATCTATCTATCTATCTATCTATCTATCTATCTATCTATCTATCTATCTATCTATCTATCTATCTATCTATCTATCTATCTATCTATCTATCTATCTATCTATCTATCTATCTATCTATCTATCTATCTAAACTATCTATCTAAACTATCTATCTAATCTATCTATCTTATCTATCTATCTTATCTATCTATCTTATCTATCTATCTATCTATGTATCTATCTATATCTGTCTGTCTGTCTGTCTATATCTGTCTGTCTGTCTATATCTGTCTGTCTATCTATCTATCTATCTATCTGTCTGTCTGTCTGTCTGTCTATCTATCTATCTATCTATCTATCTATCTATCTATCTATCTATCTATCTATCTATCTATCTATCTATCTATCTATCTATCTATCTATCTATCTATCTATCCATCCATCCATCCATCCATCCATCCATCCATCCATCCAGTCCACACCTGTGGAGTAATGGTCAGCGCGTCTGGCTGCGAAACCAGGTGGCCCGGGCTCGAATCCCGGTCGGGGAAAGTTACCTGGTTGAGGTTTTTTCCGGGGTTTTTCCTCAACCCAATACGAGCAAATGCTGGGTAACTTTCGGTGCTGGACCCCGGACTCATTTCACCGGCATTATCACCTTCATTTCATTCAGACGCTAAATAACCTAGATGTTGATACAGCGTCGTAAAATAACCCAATAAAATAAAAAAATGCATCCATCCATCCATCCATCCATCCATCTATGCTCATGGAGTTAAAGCTATAAGGTCTCCTCTGCCACATCACCAGAAATACAAATGCAAAGAAGAAATGTAAAGAAAAGGAGTAAATAAGAAAACCGAATAATAGAATAAATACAATTACGTAAATAGAAAAAACACAGGTACAGAGATAAAGCAAATGGGTATAAATAAAAAATGGATAAGTATAGTGTACTAATAATTGCCTAAATATCTACAGGATGAGTTATCACCACTTGCGGAGTATATTTCCGAAGATATTTTCGGCAAAATATATCCAATAAACATGGTCTTATTCTTAATATTTTCAGATTTATACTCATTTGAGTTATTTTATTTGTAAAATAACATTTTTCTTTAGTTCTAAGGGTAAAAGAATATTTCAAATAGAGAATGTACTATTCAGAAATCTCATTTCTTTACGAGGCTAGTGTTCTGAAGCTAAAAAATTTGTTATGAATTCCTTAGTTATTTCGTACAGAATTTTTTTTTTCAGCTTTAACTACAAAATTACACTATTCTTGCTCACTTATCACAACAATTGTTATACATCACACAACGTCTGGCGACTTGATACTTTATACAGGGACATCATTTTATTTTTACTTAAATTTTTATTGTACCTGAGTTTTTTAATGTACTTCACTCCCACTCCTTCTACTAATGAAGTTTCAACTGTTCTCCAGACAGAATCAAGGCCGCTTATAGTAAACAGCATTGAGTTACTGAGTATAGTACGTTCCAGAAATATCTTCGCGTTTTCCAGTGACGAAAGAACTTTTAATATTGAATCATATTTTCGCACAGGTACTGTCCGTTTGCCTACGTCACATCCCGATTTCCCCCACCTGCTTCTGCACGCCTCTCTGTAAAAGCAGGGCTGTCTTAGCTCTTTTCTGAAAACATTAATTTCTGTTAGGAATTGGACGTTTACGTAATATTATACAACTGTTTAAAATAACTTAAATAAAATGGCCTCGTTAAGTAATGAACTGTCACGTGATTTCCCTCCTTTCTGCGATCCTGCAGCATAACCACTTGGACGGACAGTAGATAGCATGTCTGAGTAATTTTATCTGTGCGGGTCGGGCAGAAGTGAAGATTGAATTTACAGTACATAAGGTACTCTTTTGTATAGTAGGTACAGAATTACTTCAACACGAGTTACTAGTACGAAGGACGAAGCTGGTAATTGGATTTAGATGCAATAGTCTATAGTGCGGTAATATGCACAAAAGAACTGAAGCCTGTAGGCTATCGGAATGAACGGCTACCATTTTCAAAAATGTGTTTAAATATCCATATTATGATTATTTTTCAATTGAACTTCATTCTCTATAGTGTACGCTAATGCGGTGTAGACAGTATAGTATACGCTGCATAATGAACACGTTCGCATGGATAACTCAGTTCGTGAGTAAAAACACTTATTCTTAATACAGTACTGCATTTTGATTAAATAAAAACCTAATGAAAGTTATCGAACTCAAAATCGTGATATTTCCTAGTTTACGTAAATGGATGAAGTACTTTTCTTCCCTCCTATACCTAGTAAAGTGCCAGTATCATCGAACGCCAGTTGTGGAAGGTGGTAGCGAACGGTGTTTCCGGTTCTGTAAAGGTATAGCCAGGTTAATATTAAAAATGTTAGTAAAAATAAAATGATGTCCCTGTAGTTCAATTTTGCATCCTAATGTACAGTTTTAAGGAGTTTACAAGAGTAGCGTGGTTTGTAAGAATTATTGTAATAAGTGCATAAAAATAATCTAATTTTGTAGTTAAAAATTCTGTATGAAGAAATTCGCAACATATTTTTAGCTTCATATAACTATTTACTAGCCCATTAAAGAAATGGTACTTCTGAATAGTTAAATCTCTATCTGTAATTTTTTTATCCTTAACACTAAATAAAAGAGCTATTTTACAAATAACTTCAAAATAGTGTAACTCTGAAAATAATGAGAGTAGAACCCATTATGATTTTTTGCTCAAAACATGTTTCAGAAATAAGCTCCGTAAAGCGCGGTAACTCCTCCTGAATCATCTGTACAGTGATGAAGTAGATAACTGAGCTAAGTAAGAGGCTGATCGTCCAGTTTTGAGGAGAAATAAAACAATAACACTTTCGAAGTATTTACAATAAATTTAAACTTTGCAGTTGACTGTATTGTAATCTACTCACTAATAAAACACTTGCAGATATTTGATTTTGAATTCTGTTAAATTCCGACAGTGCCAGTTGTCGCTGATTAAGGTATTCCACAAAAGCCATAGCAAGAGAATGAATGGTGATGAAACGTTGTTACGTTATGAAGTGAAATGGAGGATTCTATTAATTCCAAAAAGCTAGTCTCTTAATTTAATTTAACAAATGAACTTCCCTCCACTCGAAATGTGTAGATCTATGTAGTAAGATCTCCACCGCAGATATGAAAATATAAAAATTAGATTCCCACGCCAGTAACAACTGTAGTCCCGGTCCATAGCGTCGTGGTCTAAGGCATCATGCTCATCATTACGGACTGCGCTCTGCTTCGAGTCCTCGTGGGGAAGAACTTGTCTCACTAAATTTCGGCCAATTTATGGGACCGATACCCACCCAGCATTGTAATGAATTTAGGGACCTGGGATAAGTAACGAAATCCGGTTATGAAAATCGATATAACGGCTGGGGGGATCATCCTGCTAACCACAAAATACCACTTTTCTGGGTGAATGATCATTCACCTCTGCTGAGGTATGTGAACATGAATCCAGCAGCCGGCTGATCGACCCTGGCTCTTCATGGGCTGTCCCTCCACGGAGTTTTAATAACTATAAAAATGTGAAAACTAGTTTTGAATGTTAACAACCGCACGTATTTGAGGTGAGTAGTTTAATTGCCATTCTCCGCGAATTCCTACATTATCACGTGACAAACGAGATGATATTTGAACCCTGCGTGCTACTCAATTTTTGTATAATACGTTACTCAAAGTTGCATTTAGTAAACTTACAGTTAGTTGTTGTTTTAGTTTAGTCAACTGTCCGAAGACAAGTCTGAACCTCTCGAGTGATACCAAGATGGCACCACTTATGAGGCAACTAGGCCAAGAGATAATGCGGTAGGGTGACCAGTTCCTTTCCCCCTCCATTGCATACATCACCGTCATTAGGAAGTGAAGAGAAGCGAGTAGAAGCATTTGAAAAGTGGCTCTGGAGAAGATTAGAGCGTAAAAAATGTACAGACAGAATAAGAAATGTAGGTGTGTTGGAAAGAGTGGGTGAAGAAAGAATGGTGCTGAAACTCATCAGAAAGAGAAATAGAAACTAATTGGGTCACTCGCTAAGAAGAAACTGCCTACTGAAGGATGCACTGGAAGTAATGGTGAACGGCGGAAAATTTCAGATCAGATGATAGACGACATTAAGATATGTGGATCATATGCGGAGACTAAGTGAAAGGCAGAAAATAGGAAAGATTGAAGAATGCTGGGTTTGCAGTGAAATACCTGCCCTTGCGCAGAAAAACTATGAATGAATGAATACAATATCTCTTTTTCTGATGTCACATCATTCGTGTGGGAGTTAATATGGAGGATTTTAAATGAATAAGTAAAAGACATAGGAACGGTTATTGATTCTTTTAAAAGCTAGCTAAGATGAGGTCTTGATATTATTACTGATAGAACAATTAATATATGATCCACGCAATGAATAATCTTTCGAGAAAAGTTTCTGGCCAATATTAAATCAAACCGTAGAAGTTGTACTGGTGCCAACATAACCTTACTTTTACAATTGCAGTAACACACAAATCGTCCATGGCCTGCAATAGTGCGCTCGTTTGAAACTAATGTGCGTCACGGAGCTTGAAGTAATGACCCGGAAGCGAAAGATATAGCCGTAAGGTTGTCTACCCCATGCACTGTCCACATGTGCCAACATATTCATTTTTCATGGGACATTTCTCTGCCAATGACCCAATCTATGGAACACCACAGATTTCGCACACATTAAAATAGGAATAATGTTGCTCCAATATAAATTCTGATTCACTGAGAAATTAAAAAGTTATTCCCTAATCTCTCTTTTTGTTTTTCCCAAAAATTCAGGATTGTCTGGTCCGATATGAATCTCCATTAGATCTCAGAAGATGTGACAAAGTGAGTTTAGTGTGAGATACCGTATTTTCTCGAATACTCCGCGCCCTCGAATAAACCGTGCACCCCACTTTTAAAAGGGGAAAAGAAAAAAATAAAACTTTCAATAAATGTATCGCGATAAATTAAAAACAATTAAACACAAGTACACTTCATTTAACAATACAATTTCGCATCCTATACGCAAGCACTGCATACACTTGACCAGGGATGCAGAACTCAAAGAGAAAGAGGTGGGAACATGGGGAAAGCATTGATTCCCCTTCCATAGTCCACCGGCGTTAAATAACTTCTCCGTGACTCGTCTACAGCTATGTGGCGGTTTACAACAAACACGTGCTCACGCAAAAATTATGAAAGTATTTCAGACTAAAATAATTATAAGAATAAACTGTTCACAAATGAGACAACGTGCTTTATAATTATTTTGAATACAGAAGTATTCATTTTCCCATTGCTCTTTAAACTAGTACTTTTCGACCGATATTGCTTCGAATTCTACCTCTAGACAGTGAATACAAATCTTCTATACCAGTCGTCAGCACTCGCTGAAATGGGTAAAGGGTATTTGGTGCAACATCAAATGTACTATCGTGCAGCAGGCAGAGAGGGATAGAGCATACCTGCCAGCAGCTACGGTGCACCATAGTGCAGTCTCTTATCCGCGGGTAAGAGACGCTAGCCCGAGCGTGCTCTGTGCTGACGACCGCTGTTCTATACCTTGTCATGTGGATGAAGCGTGGCTTTGAGGGAAGGGATGAATGGCGTAGTTCGACCTGTGACGAATGGTACAATTGGAGCGCAGTTCTGCATCGCTGCACTTGACCGTCTTCAACAGTGAATTTGTCAGTTGTTTTGCTTAATCGGTCGTTTACACGATATACTACAATATTAACTCCAGTAAACTGACCACCTGTATGCATGTTAGTATGTGGGTTCTTATAATAAATATCTGTTATCACTATGAATTTATTCATTCTGCGTTGTTTTCGTCATCACCATCATATTCGTCGCTTAAGCATTCGCCTATATCGTTCTCTGTTCCGTACAGTCATTGGAGATGCTACAGTTCTTGAAGCTCTTTTCAACAAGAGGGAGCGATATGCTTGCATATGTATCACGGATCCTTTGAAAATATAAGACACACAAACTATACACTTATCACACTTGACCTTGATTTCGACACACCATTTAACAATGTTAAAATTGAAATACCTGCGCGGGAAGATAATGGTATGCTCTACAACCTTAGAAATTGCACTGGAGAAAAATCGGGCAACGTTGTCGATTTCATTTCGAATAACCCGCGCACCAATATTTTTTACTTCTATATTTTTTCCTAAAACATATTTCGAAAAAAAAAATGTGCGTGGGATATTCGAGAAAATACGTCTTTTTATGTGTTTTTGTCTTGGAATATTTAAAGATTCTGTAACAACTGCTCACTAGACTTGTCTAAAGTCGAAGTTCTTCATAGCATGATAATACTAGCGTGAAGAGTGGTATTAGTAGTAGGCCCAGTATTCTATTCCAACGTGGGCAATAAATAATGAACAGTTTTACCTGGAGCCCTCTAGCAGGTACAGGGTTCTTTTACATACAGTTAATATACAATGACCTCATCGTCCTCTCAGTTGGGATTTAAACCATGAACCTCGGATAGAAAGGTCATGATAACCGCGAGACTAAGGAAAACGATTTGGCGAGATGAGCTCGATAAATCGCCATAGGATTATCTGATAGTTCACAATAGAATACTAGCCTACTGTAGTCGAAAGTCCCGTCTCTTTGAAGAGAATCTATTAGCTTATAGGGCTACAGTTTGTCTGGCGTCGTAGTACACATGTTCATGGGGAGGTGATAATGAGAATTTGGATGGGACCCGAACTCCTGACCATAGCTTTCATGAAGCGCTGAACCTTGATTTCCATGCACTACTGTTTGCTAATTCAGGACAGTATAATACGCTTGCAGGTTTTAGCTGGTAACTGCAACCGATATGAGAAGGGCTTTTGTGCATTGTTTCCCAAATGATGCGTGGTGTGACGGATCAGAGCATGTCTGTATTTATTTATTAAATGGCAAGCAAGCTGCACACAAGCAATTTGGAAATTACCGCTAGCTCATCAGTAGCACAATACTCACATGCTGGTTCTCACGTTGCTGCTTCCACTGAATGGCTTCCATCTGCATAATGAAGGTGGCGCAGACGTCAAGTTTCTGCTCCGTAGAGTCGTGTTCAGCATCGCCACTTCTCATTTCCGTGACTGCAGTGCTATTCGTTCTCCATTACATTCAAGGAAATTGGATATTTTCTCGGCTTGGGTACCGGGGAGGAAACGAGCCTCATAAGACGATCATCCGTCTGTTGCAATGAGGAAGAAGCACTTTATTTGCTGTTCTTTGAAAGGAATCTATGATTCTAAATTATGAGAGAAGATACATGGTTTGACCAAAATACACCGTGGTCCAAAAAGAATGGTGCAAAAGTAATATTGATTTATTCAAAAGTGAACAAACTGAAAACAACTTTAATGGTTCGAAACAAAACATTAACTGTCCAAGTTTATATTTTTGTTGTTATAGTGAAAAATAACAAATTGAAATAGATTGAAACACAAAATAATATACGAAGCAACGTCAAGAAGATGTGAATTAAAGACATGGTCAATGTATATAATGCCTGAAAATAGCTATTGATTATTTGCGTGTTTGTTTTTAAAATAATGTGTTTAATCAGTGACTACAGTCAGTGTATTGATATTATATCTCTCTGTTGTTACCTATTGCTTTAAAAAGAATGTGTTTAACTTGTAATTTTAAGCCAATTTTTCTACTATTCCTTTACTGTTTACATTTGTTTTTAAACCTTTTGTATTGCCCCTACTGTTATATATTGCCCTTCAAGAATTTCGTTATTCGTTAGTTATAAGTCATAACTTGTGTTATTATTTTAATTATTGTATTTGTTCCTGAATCACGTATTTAACTTGTAACCGTAAGTCGTTGCTTGTAATATCCTTTTATTACTCTTAACTGTTTCATTGTTCATGAATTCAGCATTAATTTGAAAGTGAAAGTCAAACTTTGTTATATTAATGTACTATTGTTTAACTTTTTAAGGTCGTGTCTTTACTCTGAAACAGTTAGACATTCTTTTATATCTTTTGCATTGATTATTCCTCAAACATCTCATTAATCTTTAACAGGATCCATTCTTTCATTAAGGTGCATTCTTCTACATAATTCATGTGAATTGTAACTGTGACCACAATTTTATATTATAATTTTACTATAGTTTTTTGGTTATAAAATATGTATTTTGATGCCAACTATAACTCTAATATACCTCAGGGTGAAATAGGGTTTATTAAATTGGATAATAAAAAACTGTCCAAGTTTATTTACCTGCACTACAAGTGTTCAATGTGATTCCGTTGGTGACACGACAAACATCGAGACGGTATTCTAGTTCTGTTCAGACTCGTTTAAGCATGTCCTGGTTATTGATTCCACTGATGCTTCGATTCTTCGTCTCAGGTCATTAACGTCAGTTGTCAAGAAGTCTTTAATGTACCCCGACAAAAAATGAAGTCGCAGGGTGTTAGGTTCGGTGATCGGGGTGGCCAGACCAACATTGGTGAATTGTTTATTGCACGCTCGATTCAACATTACGAAATGCATTTCCTATGTGGTGCACACTTACCGAATCTTCTAAAGTTTCGTTTGACTGTCACAGAGGCTCCCGTTCGTACGAATTCAAACTCACAATAAGCTTCTCCTACCTTTGTTGTTGCTATCTTATGTAGCACTACACTACATCTCTATTAAGGAGATATGAACGAACAAATGTAAACACATAAACTTGAGACCATTCGCTTTCATAATTAACAGCTGTTAATTGCTTCCCATTGTTGTAAATCTCGCTACAACTTTTCAGTTTTGCTCCATCCTTTTTTAATCACCGTGTATATCTTCATTGAAAAAGTAATGTATTTTAAGTTTTCTCTTTGTGAGTCTTTTTTAAAAGGAATGTGACGTTATAGCACATGATTTAGACAGGTTTTCTTTATAAGTATAGCTACAAAGTACAGTTGTGATTGGAAGACAAATAATGCAAAAAGTCCTAATAAACAAAGGTCCGGAAACCAAACATTTCCGAGATACCATGTCATCACTGTGGCCACCAACTGAATACATATCATGCATTTGCAACCTGTTTCTTACTTGGCAGACTTAATGATCATGCGTACATCCGTTTTTCTGACATGAGCCACATGACTTTTTGGATAATGTGTATCTTTGGGAAAGGCAGCTGGTGTGATGCGTGTATGGTGGAGCACCAGCTCACTTTCATTTGAACGTTCGAGTGTTCTTACGCACAAGCTTCATCATACACAACAGGTCTATTGGGCAGGACTTGCCAATTTCTTGGCCTCCCAGAACTTCCGACTTCAATCTGCATTACATTTTTTGAGGGGATATTTGAAATATTACAGTTCTGTTGATAATGTTAAAGAACTCCTATAACGCATTGTCAATGATTGTCAACGCATTAGAGATATCCCTGGAATATTCGAACAACAATGGGCTGGACATCTATTACGCGCTATTCAGAATGCAATGATTAAAAATGTATTCAGCAAAACGCCAGACGGGGCTAGAAGGGTAGAAAGCGTGAGACGAGACATACGGAGTCTGGGAAATAAGAACTGGAGGAATTTGGCATTGAACAGAGAAGAGTGGAGAAAACTTTTGAAGCTGGCCTGGTCAACATACAGCTGTCGTGTCGATTGTTCTTGATTGACGGGTCTAGGCAAAATTCTTCGACTGTTTCACTTATATTACAGTATCCTGATTTCTATAGTAACGGTAAAGAATGCCTCAGATATGAACCAATCACGGGCGTGATTCTTCAGAAAATTATCGCAATATCGGGCTCACTTTGCACGACGGTCGACTCACAACTGCATTATGCGTAACATTGCTCTCTGCGCGATAACCGTACCACGATGCCATCCCCATAATGAGGCGATCACATACTCGTACTGTGGATGCACGGCCAGGTTGTTGATTCACAACTGAATTGATATTGCTCTCTGTGCAATAACCATATATCACACAGCAATTTAGTAATGCGACCACATAGGCCTACTATGGACTCTATAGAACATAAGACATACTCGACATCTGGTAATACCATCGCTGAACTTGGAAAAAAATAGTTGCCATGTCTTATGCCCCAACCTTCGTAATACTACTACTGCTACTACTACTACTATTACTACTACTACTCTACTACTACTACTACTACTACTACTACTACTACTACTACTACTACTACTACGTTTGTCCTAATATTTCAGAGGTAGGATTAATTCATTCATAGTTTTCTACTCAAAGACACTGCAAATCCAGCATTCTCCAATCTTTCCTATTTTCTGCCTTCCTCTTAGGGTACGTACACGTTGGAGCAACGATAAACGGTAAGAGAAATGATCTAGCGACGCTTTGGTGTTATCAAAGAATCAAGTGTTCATGTCGGAGCAACGAGGACGCGGGAAGCGAACATTTTGATTTATCAGTAGAAGATATTCTATGCATCCACTTAATGAGAGAAGATATATAGAAAGTATCAGCTGCCAAGTTCAGGGTTAATATAACTTAAATACGTACAAAATTAAATCCCAAAGATAGTATAAATTCGTTGTGTTGTGATTGGTTCTTGTGATCACATAACATAGGACGAATAAATACACAACTGATCAATTTGTCAATATCTACAATAATTAATTTAATAAGCCGAAATAATAATAAATCGATTAATATTCGGATATATTGATAATCACCGGTATTTATACAGATTAATATTATCTTAATCAGAGATCATATGAACGACAAGAGCGAAGAAAATGGAACTTTCCTTTTTCGTCGCTTTTATCGTTACTCCAATATGCACACCTCAATGACAATGCATGGTTCAATTCTCTCTGATATAGCATCGCAGCTTCTTTTATCGTTTATCGTCTCTCCAACGTGTACGTACCCTAAGTCTCCGCGTGGTGGTGGTGGTGGTGGTGGTGGTGGTGGTGGTGGTGGTGGTGGTGGTGGTGGTGGTGGTGGTGGTAGCAGCAGTAGCAGTAGTAGTAGTAGTACGAAGGTTGGGGCATAAGACACGGCAACTATTTTTTTCCAAGTTCAGCGATGGTATTACGTATCTTAATGAGGTAGGATAGGCCTAGAGATTTGAATTCCTCGTTCATTATTGTCATATTATTATTCTATTTTTGAGATGTGAGCTATAGAACAAAATATTTTGCTTTCAGACGCTGTTGCAGCCGACCGCGGCTCCTCTGCCAGAATACAAAACCGCTGCACTAAAGAAGTCCCGCTTCATCCTCTCACACTACGGGGTGTTCAAGAGCTGCTGGGACTGGCTGATACTCATCGCCACGTTCTACGTGGCGATTGTTGTTCCTTACAATGCCAGTTTCGTCAACACGGACAGGCCTTCCATGGTGAGCGACGTGGTCGTGGAGGCGCTCTTCATCATCGGTGAGTCAGACTATGCAAACATGTATTTGGAGGGATTGTACCAGAACCATTTTACATATTACGAAAAAGCGAATAAGTCCATGATGACTGTATAAACTAATGTGATCGGTATCCTATAATTATGTGTGTGTTTATGTTTATCTTTATGTTTATACGTTAATATGTACGGAGAGTCGGACGAAAGTCCACTCGACATTTTCAGCACTATCTCCTAAAGCAAGCCCCCAATTTAAAATGCACAATTGGAAATAAATTCTGCGCAACACGCAAGTTGCATCTGTAAGAGTCATTCTCAACAGCTTCTGTCTTCATGAAGCCTCAACCTGCGTAGTTGTACTAGTGAAAACGCCGCTTTAAGTAAAGTCGATACGACATTCCCATTTAAGTAAATCACGACATCAGAATGACAACTGACGATCATTAATACCTAGAAGGAATCTGAACCCAAAACTTAAATTTCCACGAAGTTTTACAGTCATGCTTTAGCCTTAGCTATAGGCAGTCGCTTTGAACACTCCAAGTGTTGAAATGAATCGTCTATTCGTTGAAATGGATTTCACAGTTGGCTACGAGTACATACAATTCGCACATCTTTAGAAACTAGACTAGAACCGAAGGAAGTCTAGGACATGAGCGCCTCAATTCTGCTGGGATCTCTTGCAGACCTTGAAGAGAGAGTGGAGATCGAACATATACGCTCTCAGCTCATGATTATCCTCTCAAGCGTCTCATAATGCTGCTGTATGAAATTACTTTCTCGAGCTTCCTCATTCCGTTCTATTGCTTCCTGTTACACACTGTTAAATTCTTATTCCTCTCTATCTCTCTCTCTTGTATTCTCAAGTTACAAAGCTACAAATCATCATCATGCTGTTTTTATTGAGCTTATTTTTATGGTCATTAAATTCTCCGTCTTATCTTTTATTGTCGCGTGTGTCATCACTAGAGCTCAGACTTTATGGAATTAGACATAATTTTCCTACATAAATGTAGCTAAGAGAAAAACAAACATCTGTGCGAATCATACTAAAAGATCCTTATCCTATTCTAAAGTTTCAACTTGCATTAATGCAGCCTTTTTCAACCTTTTTCAACATTTGACACACTAAAGGTGTAATTAAAATCCAGCGGCACACTCATATAGTCTAAACCATCGACTCCCAATCAGAGGTAAATTTTGAGGGGTTTAGAGGGAATGAGGAATATAAAATACAAATAAATAGGATAAATGTATTACTTACTTTTGGCTTTTATGGAACCCGGAGGTTCATTGCCGCCTCACATAAGCCCGCCATCGGTCCCTATCCTGAGCAAGATTAATCCAGTCTCTACCATCATATCCCACCTCCCTCAAATCCTTTTTTAATATTATCCTCCCATCTACGTCTCGGCCTCCCCAAAGGTCTTTTTTCCTCCGGCCTCCCAAATAACATCTATATGCATTTCTGGATTCGCCCATACGTGATACATACCCTGCCCATCTCAGACGTTTGAATTTAATGTTCCTAATTATGTCAGGTGAAAAATAAAATGCATGCAGTTCTGCGTTGTGTAACTTTCTCCATTTTCTTGTAACTTCATCCCTCCTAGTCCCAAATATTTTCCTAAGCATATTATTCTCAAACACCCTTAACCTCTGTTCCTCTCTCAAAGTGAGAGTCCAAGTTTCACAACCTTACAGAACTGTTTTATAAATTCTAACTTTCAGCTTTTATGAGAGCAGACTATATTAGGAAAGCTTCTCAACCGCATAATAACAGACATTGCCCATATTTATTGTGTGTTTAATTTTCTCCCGATTATGGAGCTAAAACTTTTGAGAAGCACAGGAATTAACACACCTGTTGTATTTTTATTTGAAGTTTATGTTAGAAATGTAATATTTAAAGCCAGAAAATCATTCCAGTGTAATAATAGTGTGATAATTATGGTATTATGCATGTTTTCTTGATTTTTTATTTGGAAAATATGAAAATGTACCATATTATTGCATGTTTTTTTCGAGGTATTTAATGTACAATTTTTTTTCATAAAGACGAGTAAAAAACAATATTTTGTAAGGTAGGCACGGTATTCTAATTTTACTAATCTGGCAATCCTGGCTGCGCGTCATTTATTCTCTTCTTTGCCTCTCACACACCTATTATTATATGTTTTTCCAGGTATTTAATGTAGCCTACTTTTTTTTAATAAAGGCGAGTAAAAAACCTATATTTTGTAAGGTAGGCACGGTATTCTAATTTTACTAATCTGGCAATCCTGGCTGCCGCTAACACACTTACACTGTGTTTACTGGATGTTGACTTATGCGTTCGTTGAAAGCTGACTCTTGTGGACTCAATTTTTAATGCTCTTTTCACAACTATTTTTCCAATTTTTGCTACGACTATTTTCATTTTTTCGCGGCTCACTATCTCTCGTAAATGTATCAATAAAACATATTATATTACAGTATTTTTGCGCCAGAGTAGATTCAGATTCTGACAATTAAAGAACGGACATCTTTCCGTTTATATATTCCTTAGAGAGTAACGGTAAATAATGTTTTTGTAAGGAACATATCTCAATACGATCGGTGGATTCCATTGTATAGTCATATAGTCACTGTACTGTTACTAAAATGCATTTAATGATTAATTTTAACATATAAAAGTGTGTGTGGTTTTTTTCTCTCTATACAAATCTACACGTTTTGACCGATAACCATGAGAAAAACATAGGCTACATTAAAATTGTGCAAATGAACGTTAATTTAATTTAAAAAAATAAAATAATTAATACGATCAACTATTCATGTGCTATCTTCTACAGTCAATTGTTCTTTATTTTATTAGTATGCATGTATTCAACATCGACTTTCACGAGGCCATGGAAATTATAACACGAAATTAAATAACATTGTTAATACATCATGAAGGCCAAAATCTAGATAATTCATGCAGTAAGTATCTTTACGCAGTCCAGGACCATATTATGAATTTCTCAGTGCAGTTGTAGATAGTGGGCAGACTGTGTTTTATCCAACTGAATTCTTGAATTCTTTGAAACCACAAGGATTGCTACTACATAATTTAATACTTAATAGTACTATTGTGAAATATTGACCCACCAAAATTTTGGAATGGAACAAGAATTGATGTGAAAAAACTAATGCAAAACGTAATAGAAGTGACAATATTAACTGGCAAAATGAAAGGAGAAGATGTTCCGCTAAACTGGAGAATTTGCACGGTAGTTTTGAACCATGCCGTTACGGTTACGACCAAATTAACTAAATACACAATGTCGCCAACATAATAACATGACGTTGGTCTATGGCGTTGTTAAAAGGAGAAATTTGTATTTTTTCTCTCTCTCTACCTCCTTCGTTCTGAACATTACTGAGAGATAGCACCACTGTTACTCTCATCTATTTCAATGTTTTTCCCTGGACCACCAATTTGTTTGAATGACATTTGTACATAGAAAATTAATACAGATCTTACAAGCTATCTCCAATTACTAACAGTTTGATCATCAAAATTATGTGTCAATTTTATCTCGAACTAAAATCTCTCTCGCATTTTCTTTTGTTTCATCACGGCCGAATGGATTTATCTCTTCGGTAACGATGTTTCTAGTCGTTCATGACCTTTATGACAGTTTTTGTTTCGTAATATTGATAAACAATAATATAATTAAAGCGGTGAATAATTTCATGGCCCTTAAAAGATTTTTTCTTAAAAGACGAGGTATTTTCTCTAGGCCACAAATAAAGCGGCAACGCGGTCATAATTACGTACTTAACGCATTGGCGAACATTAACCTGAAATTTACTTTTCGTCGTTTGAATGATATTCCGTGAAACACACCTTTTTCCTCTAACCTACTTTAACATCTTACTACATCTGTATTTTCTTTTAGTGCATTCAAAACACCGCCGTTGTACTGCATAAACCTTGCATTTGACTAATAGAGTGATTTATTTAAGAATATAGTCGTGAATTTTACTACCACCATTTTGATTGTCTTTTATCTGACACGGCTCGGTATGGCTCGGTGACTAGTGGCCAGCGAGTAACGTCTACTATCGACATTGCTCTACCGTGTATATTATCCAGTTGTTCCGATGTTTTTATCCCACGCATTCTTATGATACCCACTAAAATTCCTTTCAATTTTAAGCACTGCAATTTCAGTGTGATTAGCATTTGTAATGGCCCAATAAAATGAAGCTCAAGGACAGTCGCTCGAAGTTGCAGTCAGTAGCTTATAAACTGCGTGTTTTTCACATTCTCAATACAAAGGAGTAGGAAAAAAATATTTTACAGATATCAAAAAGCAATTCAATGATAATTTGTCCTGTTACTAATGTAGTATGTGAATGTACGTAAACCGACTGAAAATAACACTGTATTAATTCTAAAATACACGTCTCTCAAAATATTGTTGTTCATGCCCGAAAATGTGTTACTACGAAATTCTAACTTTGTAATCACGTTGAAATGACTTTATTTTATTTACGTGTTTATGTTTAAAGTAGATTTGTCATACTCATCGTGCCAGAATTTGACAGCGAACATTGTCCTCTAATGGAAGCAAATTTGGGTCATGATTTCATGTTACAGTCAGTAATTCTACGAACCAGACTATACACAGAATTCATTGCGGCTGCCGTGATATGTTTTATCAGTGCAGCAACCCCTACAGGAGCGCAGTCCGGAAACCACAAGCTGAAATACTGTGAAATCGAAAGATAGCCCGGCTCCTGCGAAAATCCTTCATAGAGGCAGCACATACTCTACGAAGACAATAAATTCAGATGTGCACCAGGATCGAGTATAACCAGATTCATATTGTTTCCTTTCCAAAGAAGTAACTGTGGAAGAAACAATGGTTTGAATTAACATGGACTTGCATAGCTTTACTTTCACGTTGTGTCATTTGCAGTCAGCATGTTATATAAAGACAATTTAAACCGGACAATGCAGAGATATATTATTCTGAAAGGCGTTCTTGTAAAACTGTTAAAACAGGCAAAATATACTTCGAGATAAAATCTAATTAAGGGTACATTGTTTAAATTTTTGAAGTGAAGACATTTCAATATTATTTGCGATTACCAACTGTATAGTAAGTTTTATCATACTTACTCACATATATCTTTTAGAGAAGCCGGAGGTTCATTGTCACCCTCACATATGCCCGCCATTAGTTCCTATCCTGAGCAAGATTAATCAAATCTCTACCATCATAACCCACCTCCCTCAAATCCATGTTAATATTATCCTCCCATCTACGTCTGGGCCTCCCCAAAAGTCTTTTTCCCTCCGGCCTTCCAACTCCACTCTATAGTATGCATTTCTGGATTCGCCCATAGATGCTACATGCCCTGTCCATCTCAAACGTCTGGATTTAATACTCCTAATTTTGAAGAATACAATGCGTGCAGTTTTGCGTTCGAAGAGATGAAAATCACTGGGTCCCAGGTAGGGACTGTAGGGAGGACGGTTCAGTATCTCCCAACTGAAGCGCCGTTTCCGTGACATGACATTCGCACCGCATACCTCAACAGTTTTATATGATTTTTGCAGTTCATTTTGAAGACGTTTTTCAAATAAGTCTTTGAAATACAATAAATAGGTTTAATGTAGTATAAAGGTTTTATATCTTATGTATAACATGTTAAGTCATTGGCGAAAAACATTAAATCCATTTATTGAATTTTATATGGTTTATTTTACGACGTTTTATCAACCGATATGTTTACCTATCGTCTGATTTGAGTTAAAGTGATCATGCTAGTGAAATGAATCCAGAATCTAACACCGAAAATTACCCAGCATTTGCTGTTAATGAGTTGAGGTAGAACCCCGGAAAAAAAACCTCAACCAGGTAACTTATCCCAACCATGATTTGAACCCGGGCCAGCTCGTTTCATGGTCAGAAATATGCTAACCGTTATCCCACAACGGTAGACCCTCAACAAGTTGACGATGAGTTTCTGCTGGCGAGGTACCCTTCAGATACAAAAACCGGATCACACTATGCACTTCCACGTTTGACTAGGTTTTCGTGCGCGCAGCTATCTTACAATTGATGAGGATCTTGCGCAACATAAGCGGCATCTAATGGCTGAGTGATAAAACTGTGATTTGCTGCTGCGACTCTGGAGGGCGATAAATTCGAACAAGAGGGGGAATATGTCAGCCGTGACAGCTCTTGTTACCTTGCTTTTTGAATCACCCTCGTAAAATATGAAATGAATTCAGTGATGAATCAGAATGAAATAATACAAATTGAAAATAACGGACATGAATACATTACGGTCTGTTGTAGGAAAAACAAGAAAATACAGTGTAAAAATAACTTGATATGAAAAAAGTAGTGCTCTAAAAAAAAATTCAGAAAACACAGAATACTAGAATGGAATAGACAAGTTAATAGGGCAGATGATAATCTGTTAATCAAATTAGAGACGAAGCATCGAAAGAACTAAACGAATATGAAAGGAAAACTTTCCATTTTCATCGACAGATTCAATAGAACAGTGACAATTGCGTGAATAAAAATAGACTTTAGCTTAAATAAAATAAAAGTTTATTCTAGTGTTGAGAAGAAAACTGGAGGAGACAGAAAAACTTATAATAACGAGAAGAAAAAATTATTTCATGATGTGCAAATTCCTCAAATTTTATTTCTGTAACAACATTAATATTCGAGTATTACTATTAATATTACTACAGTTATTATCATCTGTACGCATGTCACTTTTGGTAATGTGGGAAAGAAGTCCTCATGGCCTTAACTCTACCAGAATAAATTAGTGAGTGAGTGAGTGAGTGAGTGAGTGAGTGAGTGAGTGAGTGAGTGAGTGAGTGAGTGAGTGAGTGAGTGAGTGAGTGAGTGAGTGATGAATAAAATTCTTCCATTGATGTTTACGGGTATTGAAAAAGGTGAAACTCGAAATACCAAAGTAATTGATCAGTCTCAATCGAAGACGTCAATCTCTAACTAGCAAGCAGCAAACTGAATTTTACTAGACTGGTTTGAGAGCAAGGTCTGTAATGAAGATGACTGGGCTGACTCCTTCAAAGTGATGCAGTATTTTGATCTTCATAATTTATGACGAATAACTAGAAAATTATTCGAGAGTTTCATTTCATGTTAATTCACGAGAAGGTCGCTTGTCGTATCTGGTTAGTGATTTTTAAATGCTGAAAATTATTTTTAATTTCACCATGTGGCTATTTATGCAAGATATCTAAGTTATATAAGTATTAAACTTTACGATCTCTTTGTCAAAATGAATTTGATTGAAATATTTCGGACATAATTTAAACATATTTTCGAAGGGAAAAATTGTTCCGGGGCCGGGTATCGATCCCGGGACCTCTGGTTGAACGTACCAGCGCTCCACCCGACACCGTCTCAGCTTTTCCCTTTATATCCACACAACTCGCGTGGGCTGACGAAACGCCAGAGACCCACATCGAGTGCACACAATCTCTGTGTGACTTGGAATTGTGGCCCCGCAACAATTTTTCCCTTGAAATTATTCAAATCTGCTTTACAGGGAGCCTTACCTGAAAGACTAGATTTGCATAATATATACGTCACTGTGTACGTTAACAGAAAACCACAATTCCAAGTCACACAGAGATTGTGTGCACTCGATGTGGGTCTCTGGCGTTTCGTCAGCCCACGCGAGTTGTGTGGATATAAAGGGAAAAGTTGAGACGGTGTCGGGTGGAGTTCCCGGGTAGCTCAGTTGGCAGAGCGCTGGTACGTTCAACCAGAGGTCCCGGGATCGATACCCGGCCCCGGAACAATTTTTCCCTTGAAATTATTCAAATCTGCTTTATAGGGAACCTTACCTGAAAGACTAGATTTGCATAATATTTTCGAAGGTTAGCCAGGTTCTTCAATATCTCCAAGCTCTTTATTGAAAAGAAGAGGTGGAGCACGGTCAAGTTTCTATGAACTTCATCCTTCTTTCTAAGAATACTCGACGAACATCGAGCGACAGTGCGTGGTTTGATATCACGACAGAAAAAAGTGGAATATAAATAAGAAAAGGCAGTGAAACTTTCAGAAGTTCCTTGGAGACAGGAGGCAGCAGTTCACGAAGGAAGATGAAAATGTTAGAGCTGTACAGAGGCGGGCAGGTTCATGTGAGTTCGCGGTATTAAAAAACTTCATTTCATATTGCCATGAAAGAAGTCCCTTAAGGGTGGAAGTGATGTAGTGCATTTCATAAGAAATGAATAGAGAAATTGCTTACGCATTTCTGAGAAGAATCTCAAAGTTACAATTAAAGAACTGTGTTTCCGGATGAAAGTTATGTAATATAATAATATATTTAGGAAAGTATTACATATATACTTCAGGTTTACGTCATCGCAAATGGAATCTGTGAAAGTTTAACTGTTGGGACACGTGTGTACAATTTGCTCCCTCGTCAGTCGCGTGATATTTGCTCCCTCTGAGTGTGCGATTTGGATCCGAAAACAATACATGAATCGGTCATTTTAAAAGGCACTAAGTCATATTTTTTGTACTCTCGGATAATCGAAGATAACTGTCATACTCGCTTAAAAATTGTTTTTATATTTCTGTTGTATTTAAGCATCACTCATGGAATACTAGGTCATTAGAAAAGTAATGGCAACATTAAATTTATGTAGTTTACTTTTGACATTATACAGGGCGTCTCTAAATTAGACCGACAAAATTAGGAAGCAGATAGATAACCTTCGTGGAAGCATATTTTGTTAAGGAACCCATGGGCTGCGACACTTCGTTTCATTGCAAGAAGGCGGGAACGGATAATCACTCTTTTCAGTCCAAGAGGGGTGTGTCATAACTACTATCACTCGGTTTGTTTACGTCCGGAGCCCAGTATCATTTGCTATCGATTACAGCACGTTTGTTTACTTCCATTGGTACGACCTCTCGTTATCCGCGTTATTCGTCTACGTAGTTCAGTACTTGTACTGCACTCCTTCTGTTGCAATGTTCAGTACAGTGTAATGCGTCGTTCGTTTCGTTTTTCTGTACGTATTTTTTCTTTGTGTGGATTAACACACAGAAACATGTGACATAGAATCGCTTGTTATTTGCACATACCTACTTATTTTATTCCGACCTGTAATTCCTTCTTGCACTGAAACGAAGCGTCGCAGACCATGGGTTCTTTAACAAAATACGCTTCCACGAAGGCTATCTATCTGCGCCCTAATTTTGACGGTCTAATTTAGAGACACCCTGTATAATTCAATGTAATCCCCTGTCATGTCAACAATACGTTATCAAATCATTTTAAGATGGGAGACTCCATCTGCAGTATCATTTCTGGATAGGGTGACCAGACGTCCTCTTTTGTCCGGACATGTCCTCTTTTTTAGGCCTTTGTCCGGGGCCTGGGTGGATTTGTATGCCTGATGTTTTGAAATTATCTGATTTGACGTCTTTTTTCAAGTAATTTGCCTGTAGGTAGCAGCAGCATAGACAGAATATACTCTTTGCCAAAGATCATATCGTAACTCTCTTTGCTAAATCTAAATATATATTTTCTGTCCTCTTTAATAATTACAGTCCCCTTGACTTTCATATGTAGCTGTCCACACCTGTGGAGTAACGGTTAGCGCATCTAGCCGCGAAACCATGTGGCCCGGGTTCAATTTCCAGTCGGGGCAGGCTACTTGGTTGAGGTTTTTTTCGAGGTTTTCCCTCAACCCAATATGAGCAAATGCTGGATAACTTTCGGTGTTGGACCCCGGACTCATTTCACCGGCATTATCACCTTCATCTCATTCAGACGCTAAATAACCTAAGCTGTTGATAAAGCGTCGTAAAATAACCTACTAAAATAAAAAAACATATGTAGCTAACTGTAAAATTATTATTATTAAGTTTTACCATATTTATTTTGTAATAAATAGATATTAACATGCTTTTAAGTATGATATAAGCCTAAATCTGTACTGTAAATATTTTTAATAAAATAGATATTGACGTAATTTATAATAAAATATAGTCCTAAGCCTAAATCTAAGTACATATTTTCTGTTCTCCTTTTTCGAACAATGTCTTCCTTTTTGAAGCTTTGTGTCCTCTTTTTTTATCGATGTGAATCTGGTCACCCTATTTCTGGATATCTCTGTCACTGATCGAACTAAAGCTCTTTGGATGTCAACTCTTGATTGAAAGCAAATGCCTCGCTTCCACCAGTCTTGCAGTAGTTCGGTATAGTAGGACTTCTCTCCCACAAACTTCTTGTAATGTTCTGAAGCATTGAGTTGCACGTTTTCCTCTTGAAATTTGAATTTTATGAAACACCTTTGCTTGTACCTACTGAACAATTTTTATGGCTGTATTACTTACTAGAAATCAGAAATAGTGACAGTATTTACAAAATATGGTTACTTCGAGGCTTTCAATATTGCAGGTTCATGATAGAATCGCTGTTCTGTTATACTAGAAGTACTGATTTACAGCATTGTTGTCATTACTTATCAAATGCCCTGGTATAACTGGTTTGTTTAAATGCGTATTAAATGCAGGAAAATTATAAAATCCATCTAAATAGTACATTAGTACCTATTATTAGGCTAATAGTCGATTTACATGGTGAAATGTTGTTTACGAATGTCATAAATGTCTGTAAATTATTAGATGTTATGTACTAAAATCACAAATATAACTGCAGTATTCACCTATAGACCTAAATCAGGCCTGCACAAGGTTTGCTCTCTCCGAGCCGGCTCACACCTCATGAGCGGAATGCAGATATTAGCTGCGCTCAGTATAGGATGGACTGGAAGAAGGGATGATCTCGTACAAAATATACACAAAAGGGAAGTACTAGTACGAGTGTTTATGAAATGAATTCCCGTTCAGTGTTGCAAAACTATCTTGGACTTATTAATTAATACAGAAATATTTATTTTACAGAAATAATAGAAATTTTATACCTACTTAAATGTACAATATCATTTTGTTATATTTTTATTTATCACTACATCAAAACGAGGTTTTATGCTGTTGGCAGTTGAAAGGAACAGTAGCTTACTGATCGTAATAATCGTTACAGATGTTCGATGTCTGCCTTTATTAAAGTTGATTATAGAAAACAGTTGCTCACAAATATAAATGTTGAGCCAAACATAGCAATCATTTTCACAGCCAGCCTGTGTAGTCGTGGATATTATTGCTAATGTTTAGTCTTGTAAAACTCAACCAGGCTAGTAGTATTATTCAAACGATCTTTAGCTCTTAGGCCACATTGAATATCAATAAGTCCGAGCTGTAAATCGTTAAATGTTATGTTTTATTTAATGACGCACGCAACTGCCGAGGTTATATGAGCACACTTAAATGCAATCGACCTGGCCCGGAATCGAACCCGCAACCCCGGGCATAGAAGGCCAGCGCTATACCAACTGCGCCAACCAGGCCCACCTGTAACTTATATGGCATTGTTTCAACTGGCGTTGAAGAATTTATTATGATAACTTTAAACTTCTCTCCAATTAAGACAAGATTTTTAGTAGGTTATTTTACGCCGCTTTATCAACAGCTTATGTTATTTAGCTCTGAATGAGAAGAAGGTGATAATGCCGGTGAAATGAGTCCGGGGTCCAACACCGAAAGTTACTCAGCGTTTGCTCATACTGAGTTGAGGGAAAACCCCGGAAAAATCTCAATCAGGTAACTTGACCCGACTGGGAACCGAACCCGGGCCATCTGGTTTCGCAGCTAGACGCGCTAACCGTTACTCCACAGTTGTGGACCTGAAGACAAGATCTTGGAACCTAGAATTAAATTCATTTTGAATTTCAATTAATATTTGTACATAATCGTTTAACATGGCTTAATCACGAGCAGTTTCTATCGTTCGAAAGTAAGCCATATTACCTTCCCGAACCTGACTTACGAAAAGTGTAAGTTTACGACTGAAATCCCGTAATTTATTCAACATATCAACACTGATCTGGCCTTTTCCTTGAAGAGAGATATTAAAATTGTTGAAGATTAATATCTTAGTATCTTTATGTCTGGACTTGTAATGACGCATTATATTATGTTCCTTTCTACCTTTCAAAATGTTGTGGCAGATAAAGCACTGAGTATTTACTGCAGCAGCTATGATAAAATAACCATTTTCCCATGAAACATTGAAAGAATTTGCCTGATCACTACTTTTCCGTCTTTTAGATTCCTCCATAGGCCTACCGTACTGTAGCAGTAGGTAAGCAACGTGAAACAGTTACTGAGAATACGCACTGCACTCCACTAGATAGCTGAGTGGTCGTTTCCCTCTCTATCTTAAGCAGGTCTATGTCATTCTGACGTATCTTCCTCTCCGATTCGGCGAGCGGTAAACGCAGCTCTCCCGCTCCGAAGGAGCGCGCGCGATCGTTGAGCGCTGTTTGTGCAGGTATGGCCTAAATGGTGAAATTTAAGAAATGAATTAGTCGTCTACAAATGGTGAGATGATGTCTACTAAAACCATAAATGTAACAAGAACAGTAGTCATCAATTGGTAAGATTGTGATAATACATTAGTCATCAATAAATGATGAGATTATAACAGAAGCGGGAGCTCGTACGGAAACCATATCCTACAATCGAAATTTAATTTTGAAAGATTATAATCGATATCTCTATCATGGAACACGAATACACTAGCCACTTAGCTAATGATGTCCCAATAAAACCATAAATATAAGAAGTGCATTAGTAATCTATTTCCAGCGTAATAACATCTCGTAGCAATCAGTTGCGAAGCAAAGAACTCAATATTCTGATCCCTGCTTTGAATTCAGAAATACCATCTCCAAGGCAATTCCATTCTCCAGAAAATTAAGTAGATCCAATTTAAAAATAGCATGATGCAAGATACATAATTCGTTTTCATGTAGTCTCGGCGGTGAAAGAGGCAAATAAACCCTAACTTTATTTGAAGAGAGGAAGTAATACAGTATTGAGAAGCTATAAATAGCATTACAGAAGCCATATTCTTTTATATTTCTTCTTCTCCAGTAAGAGGATGAAAACCAAAACTTGAACTCGTTTCCGCTAGATGAAACATGGCCGTGAGCAGTAACTTGCACTCTTGTAGTGTGTCACATGATTGATGTAATAGGAAGAAAAACACGGCAGAAATTGATTGAATCAATACCGGCAGATGGAGCTTTAGTGCTCTTTTCTCGGAACACAGACTTGATTGATTGATACATAGTCTTCCTCTCAAGTGAAGACAGTTGCCGTTCCCCTTGACAAAGCGGAATAGCCGAGCTAAATCGCAGCTCTTTCTCGAGTCCGGAAAGTCGTAGCTCATACAGAACATCGCATCGCGTTTCCCCATGAACTTTAGCGAAAAAATTTCACAAAACAAGAGAATTCATATGTGTTGCTGTTTTCATACTAGGAATTCCTCTAGTGCATATTTGAAGCAACCGGTAATACAATTATGCATTTGAAAGTAAATATTTAAATGTATAATATATGGTCTGCTCGTTGGTAAAGCGCAGCACTGACACTACAATTATGATAATTCCTGAGTTCGAACCTTGTTTAGAGTGTTAATACAATTTATTAATAGTTCACAAATATAATACATACACTGAACAATTAAAACTAATCTATATACAATTAGTAATTTCACACAGTAAATATACAGTTTTATAACGCAATTTCTATAGTTTAAATATTTAATTTATGTTGTCTTATCCTGCACTTACGTCTAGTTTTAGTGCAAGATTCAACCACTCTAGTTTATTGTAAACTTTAATATTTATTTACTTGCTTAAGTTGTAATTCTCGTTTAACTGTACAATGTGCAGCCAGTATATATAAATCATTGATTATCCTATTTTCTTCCATTCCTCTTTCACAACAGAAATATTTATAAAGTTCGTACAAGCCCTCTCTAGTTTGCAAATCTTCATTTCTTAATTTAATTTCACAGTATTTTTTTGACATTCCTTCGAAACTATTAAATTTGGAAATAAAAAAGATTGCTAAGTAATGTCTAACTAAGTCCAAAATGTTATTATCAGTTAGTCTTTAAAATGCGTATTTGCCAAATTTGAATTTGTTTCTTAATTCCGTCACTTTACTATCATTTAATAACTCATTTCCTTTGCTTCGTATTTTAGCCATTTTATCTGGAACTTTTGTTACTGTATGTCTGTTCATAATAAAGAGATGCCGGCTTGCCTCCAATTTCTCCTTACTGCAGCCCTTGATTCTTTCTCCATTGCACAAATCTATACCTAAAACACAGAACAAGCATAATCATTCATATTATATAAAACATATTTGTATAATTATTTCTTATTAAATCTTATGACTATCAATCTTTCTTATCTAAGATTTACTCATTCATTTCCGATTTTTCATTAATTGTTACATTTCTTTTATTTTTAACTAAAAAAAGATAAAGACCTATTTGTTTTTGTAAATTCTTATTCTTATTATTATTATTATTATTATTATTATTATTATTATTATTCATAGTTTTTAATTGCTATTTCTTTATTCACTAATAAGAATTTTTTCCTTATTAATTTTTCTCGAATTTCTTTAGTAAAATGACATTCTCTCTTTTAGAGTAAGATTGAGCGCATCTAATAGACATTATATTATTGTTCACTACCTTAAAGATAGAGTAGTGTCCCCACAACGAGTCCCACCTTGGGTCTCAAGTCAGATTGAAAATCCTGGATATAGCTTGAGGATAAAATTTGCAAGAGAGCTATAGAAACTTATAAATGCTTAATTTTTTTTTCAATTTATTTGACCATTAGACATACAGTTTTAGGCTTCGTCAGAATAAATTGAAAAACATATAAATACATTTAAAAAAAACGCTAATAAAGGAAACAGTAAAATTTAAATAATACAATGAAAACATGAAATAATTGAAACTTGTAAATGAAAGAAAACTAACTAAATTGCAATTAAACTTATTTATTAAAATACAATTTCATACAAATTTGTGTTGAAAAATTCAGCAACAGAATAAAAAGGATTATTTAATAACCAATTGTAAAATCTAGTTTTGAAGCTATTGATTGGTAATTTATAATACTGACTTGGGAGCTTATTATATAATTTCATCCCCATAATTAAAACATTTGTGTTGCTCTTGTGTAATCTACAATATGGAATATTAATTTGTTCACTATTTCTAATTTCATGATCATGTATATTGGCCACTAATGAGTAATTGTCGATATTTTGTCGAGTGTAAAGTACTAGCCAATCTATAAAAGGCTTTTACACATATTATCAAAAATATCAACTGACTCTAGTGAAGAATTTCAAAATAAATAAACATTCAGCCTGTCATAACAAAATCAAGATAGAATATACAGTCTGGCAAAAATTCAATTCAAATTAGTATACCATTAAACGTAAAGTAATGCGCTTTTACACATATGATATATTTGAAAAGCTTAGCTATTATGAAAACTAACCAAAGACATAAATATTATTAATTCAAACAATTTCACATACAATATATTAAAAGTAATAAAATATAGCTTTATTTATTTATTAAAAACAATTCATTCGAATTTGTGTTCAAAACACACCGACACAGTAAAAAGGATTTTTAGATAACTAATTGTAAAATCTTGCTTTAAAACTTTTGATAGGTAAATTGTAATATTAACTAGGAAGGTTATTGTATAAGTTATTGATACCAGTATTTGTGTTAATTTTTCACTGTAAAGAACAAAACTGAAAAAGAAATAGTAAGGGTCGAACTCAGCACTCTAGAAGACAAAATCCCAACAAGAAAACAAGAACAAGTTGAAAGGTCAAAATTGCTTTATAGACGACGATATGGTTAAAAAGGAAAGAGAAATACAACAAATACTAAAAAAACTGGCAAAAGAAGAGAGAGAAAAAGGCAACTCAGTTAAGGTTGACTAGAAAAAATTATGATCAACAACCGGTGGGTAAACTGGGAAACTTGACACTATAACCGACCACATAGTTGGAGTAACAGTTAGTATGTCTGACCATGAAACGAGCGGACCCGGGTTCAAAACCTGGTTGAGACAAGTTATCTGGTTGAGATTTTTTCTGGGATTTTCCCTCAATCCATTAACTTTCGGCACTAGACCCTGGATTCATTTCGTCGGCATTATCACCTCCGTCTCATTGAGACGCTAGATAACCATAGCAATTGATAAAACGCCGTTAAATAACTAATTGATAATACCACTTAGGTGTAACCACAGTCTAGTATATACAGTCACGAAGCTCAATACGTAGGGATTATGCATCCATAGATAGTTGCTAATCACTAGGACCGCTATTATCGCCTCATCACATACAATGTGAAACAGTACCGGCACAGTCTATTGTTCCTAGTCCCTTCATCAACTCAAGCTTCGTGACTGTATATACTAGACTGTGGTGTAACCCCAGGTAAAAAAGTAATGAAACGAGTTGGACGGTATGTTCGTAGACCATTAAATTTCTGAGAATTTAAATGCCATATGTAAGATAACTTTTACGTAGGCTAATTACGAATTCTGTTATGACTAAATAAAGTCTTCACACCACACTAACGTGAGCCAGATGTAGTCACTATTGTTACATAACGACTGCGTCATTTTTGCAGTATCAGATCCCTAGTGACATAGTCCTACATTTGTCACGCGTGACTCGTGAAGGAACCACCCATTTCAATGTCGAGTTTGATATACTAGAAATTATCACGACATATGCACAGTAGTTACTTTATGTAAATTTGTACAAATGTATTCCACTACATGTATCCATTTAACTGAATAATGTGTAAATACAGTCAAATATCCAACGTTTGGAATTATAAATAATACATTTTTGTGCGAGATCGTGCGTATTTGCTTGGTTTCCGCACAAAACCAATCCGCGGAAAGTCTAAAATTCCACATTCAGTATTCCCAACCTAACACACATAACAATTTCCCTCTGGAAACTTACCACAGCAATTTCACCTAAATTGCACTGTTAATTATTGTTTTTAAATATTTGCAAAAATTAATTAAACTCTACATCTCCACTAAAGTTACTGCATTCGTGATGCAGGTAACATTAGGGAAGCCGTGAAAAAATCAACAAGATTCCAGACTCATCATAGACTGGGGGGAAAAAAAGACAGACGTATATCACGGCCTGCTGGAGTATAGTAAACACAGAAAACATTTTAAAGCAACAATGTTGAAGATAGATATTTTTATTTTGCAAATTTGCCGTCATTGAACAGAAACCAAGATGGAGATTTCATTGCAACTAATCATAAATTCCTCTTTCAGGTATGTAATAAACGATCTTCGCACAAAATAATGTAGGATACACGAGCGGTATGTTTTCTTTCAATTCTCGGAAATTAAAAAAGCTCAACTACGTTTTGCTTTTTCAAACTTTTCCTCGAACATGAAAACTTCAACATACCGCTCTTGTAACGCATATTACTATTGTGTGCAGATAAAAAAAAAACTGAAGTTCGTCTTATGCGAGTGGGTACTAAACCCTACTCAGAAACCAAGCATTTCCGGACTCATGTTGATATAACCATTTTTATTTTGTACATATGAGGAATCCATATCAGAAATTTTGCCCACCTTTTCATTACATCTTCTATGTATAATTTATGATACAAAGGATATCGAAAGATTTGTAGAAATTCTTCGGAAAGTATCAATCAACTATGTGAGAAGAAGAAACCTAGAAGAACTTAAATACAAAATTCAGGAACGTTGTACGAATAGGCTATATCTGAAACAAGTCCAAGAAGAAGACCACCTAAGTATAAGAGATGAGTGGTGTGTTGGTTGTCTTCACCTTCGGAAAACGAAGGAAAAACAGAAGAATGTGACTAGTCCTAATTCAAGCAAAATAATGAAGAATAAAATATTACCAACGCACCCGTCTTACGTGTACACAAGCACTCAGTACATCGCTCTCGCTTCTCAGAAATGGTCTCTTGTAAAGAAGACTGTCCAAACAAATTAATTGAGTTTGAGGGATAGCCATGACTAAATTATTGGTTTTCTGTTCACCTGTCCGTTAAGATCCTGTTTCCGTTCGACGCATCCTGCTTCTTAGAAACTCCTCGTAGATCTTTTAAAAGACAGTTTTTCCTTGACAGGAAATATCGGAGAGAACATTCACTACTTTTCCTATTCGATAAACCTCTTCTCTCTGCAGTTGTAATTTTTTTAACTTCTTCTTCTGCTCTACGTATACCTTGTCTTAGTGGTACGCTCAGTGGCGGGTCCTGCATATTTCTTAAGAGGAGGAAAGAAGTTAACAGCACGAAATGACATCTTCTTGAATGAAACGTGCTACAAATTAGCCTACAAGCATACATGTAAGACCAGGTAGTGTTGGAGCTGGCCTTCCCTTCTGTATAGCAATAATCTGTTCTTGTAAACTGAGTTTCCTAAATTGTCCAAAATATATTATGTTTTCACTTCCATTCATTGTTGAATAATTGCGCAAATTAACAATTACAAGGAAATTCACAACCTCGTAGCATTTTTCGAGCACACTACAGCATCACACGTGTTGGAAGAGACTAGTTACTAACTCGTAACCGGAACCGTTTTACGGAAATGGAAATGGGAATGGGAAATAAACTGAGGAAAGCGAGAACACTGCACCCATCCACGTGGTCTGTGTTGCGACATGTACATTTTACAAGTTCAGTATCACATGCTTTTGAAGAATGTCAGTTCTTGTAAAGTCATACTATCATTATTGTTAAAGCTGCCGTGGCCGATTGACTTTTTATGTTAAATATGATGTAGTTTGGAGTACCTACTTTCAGTTTCAAATATATTTGTACAAAACTGACAACTTGGCTGCTGCCCTGTCTAATAAACAATGAATAGAAGTGAATTTCAGGGGCCAACTACGTAGAACTGCTTCCTCTTTGTTTTACATAAACCCGACTTTAACTTTCAGCGGTAGCGAGCTTGCTGCACGACCAGTCGGATTCTATTTCCCACCCATGACTGATTCAGAGGAGGATCTCCTCCCTCTCCGTTCATTTACTTGCTTTAAAAAACTGCTTCTTTCTCTGGCCGCTAGTGCGCTGTTGTCTATGTGTGTTAACTGCAGTAGAGGAGGAATGGAGTGCCTTTCCTCCACACAGACAATCTCGCATCTTTCTCACAGTTTTCTACAGCACATGAGCGCGCGTCGTTTAAAACTCGATCAACCGAGTTTTTCTTATAGCTGTGAACTTGAAAATTATCGAATCTTCCTCGAATCTCAAGGCACATATTTTATTTGGTATTTACTTTCAAAAGAAGAAAATGTGGGAAGGACGTTCCTCCCTTCCCTCCCCCGAGGAACCGCCACTGGGTACGATCCTTTGCTAGTAAGCTAAAAAATTACACTTACATATATAAAAATTGAAATACCTGTTTAATCTTTCAATTCATACCTGATTGTGTTTGATTTCCCGACATTTCAGCATTATTATTATACATTTCATAAGTTTCGGTAACAAGCAAACATTCTCATGGGGGCAGATAAAATAGTTAATTTTTTGTCTTCTACCATGTTAATAATGTGAAAACAAATGCCTGTACAAATTTTGGCGACTCCAGTCCCGGTGCCAGAGAGAATTTTTCTCCTTTCTACCGATTCTTCACTATATTTAAACGTATAATTACTGCACTGAAACTCCATATGTACTTCGGTACATCATAGTAATATGATAAAGCGTAAGTAATCACTTCGTGATTCAAGACGGCGCCATGTTCCGTCGGACCCCGGCCACTTAGTCATTCGTATTGAGTGCACCTCTGTACTTGGTGTGGAACATTGTGTCTACTGTCACACATACTGTGACACGGTACACGAGGGTAGGACTACAAAGGGGAACATAGTAGGTAGAACTTAAAATGAGAGGACTTCGGGACTTAGTGGATAAAGCGCCAGCACGTAAAGCTGGAAACCCGAGTTTGAGTCCCGGTGACGGAGAGAATTTTTTCTCCGTTCTACCGATCCTTGACCATATTCAAATAGTAATGCCAAGCTAGAAATTTATTTAGCCTACTATATTCATGAGGTAAGAAATCTGGTTATGGCGCCAAAGCATTGTGACGAAAGATTTATTTATTGTGTTATTGATTTTTATGTAACAGTGGCGCAAAAGCAGTGCGACCCAAATGTCGTATCTCACTACCGAGTTATATCGTGAGGATATGCGTGTAATCATTGTATGCGCACGATCGTACCAGGGATGAAATATTTCATATAAAATACAATAACTATTCATCAAAAATCCAACATCCCGATCGATCGTTTTCATTTTACATGTGGATGCATAAATGTCAAATGTATAGTAATGAGATATTGTTATAATATCTGTGGGTACACAAACAGGCACGTCGCTTTTAATGCTAATAAGCAACGGAAACGAACATACGAGCTACCATTAATATTTTGAGATAAATATTTATATACAAAATAATTACCTTTGATGTATATTCCAAACAAGTTCATTAATTAATGAAAATACTAACGTCTGTACTGTTTTTAATAAGTTAACAGGATACCTTAGTCAACGATATACGAATATATTAGATATTGTAGTGTCTGTACTATGACGCATATTTTAAACCAATACCACATTCATTAAATCTTCTCGGAGAAAAATAATGCAAATAGATACAATGTGACTTTCATATCTTTCGCTCCAAATAGGCCTATATCAAAGGTCAACAGCTCTCTTTCGTTGAACATAACTACATAGAAAAATGTCAGTATAATAAGGTCAATTTACCCAGCGAGGTTGATCAGTGGTATCCATGTTCTAAAAGTGTGTCCTGAGAAAAAGAAAAAATTTAACTGCTCAAGATATAACACTCAGGTTTCTTCTGCCTATTATATAAATATTATTTTTTATCTCAAAAAATTACTGAAATAAAAAATCCGATACCGTATTTAGTTAGCAATGGACTGCTCCGCGGATTTAGGAGAGTGTGTTTAAGTCAAAGAAAGCAGTCAGACAGTACAACGTGGTCTGTTCCTATGACGAGAATCCAAGCACCCACATACCGGTAAAGCATTATGTTACAAACATGTTCACGTCTGGATATTTTTCACAAAGTAAGTACTATTCTACGGCTTGAAAACGGCGCAGATATTAAGGACATTGCTGGAGAATTTAAGATTATTTATTTATTTATTTATTTATTTATTTATTTATTTATTTATTTATTTATTTATTTATTTATTTATTTATTTATTTATTTATTTATTTATTTATTTATTTATTTATTTATTTATTTATTTATTTATTTATTTATTTACTTATTTATTTATTTATTTATTTATTTATTTATTTATTTATTTATTTATTTATTTATTTATTTATTTATTTATTTATTTATTTATTTATTTATTTATTTATTTGTTTATTTATTTATTTATTTTATAGGTATATCCTAGGAAATAAAATTAATTTGTATTAATGTTGTATCAGGTTCACTTTTTCTAGATGAATTAACAACTCTTAAATACGTATTCCCTTATGGTCGATTTTTTTACTGTCCATAATATTCCTGGATTTTCATGTTGTACCTAATCATGATGCTTTCCGATTGCAGGAGACTTGCTCTGCATGTTATATCAAAGTAGGTAGACATTAGCTTTCTCTTCTATCATTGACAGAGCAGTGTAGGCCTACTTACAGTCTTACAGAGCATGCAGAAATTAATTCAGCTTCAGAGCTTTAAAATTGTAGGAATCTTTAGATTTTGAATATGTACGTTTACAACGAAGTATTTACAGAGGGGACACATCGTATCTGTATGTAATTATTTAAATCCGATTCGGTTGCATGTTTAACTATGAAAGCAAATTTTAAATCCTGATTGATTGTAAGAGAAGGCACTACGGCCTTAACTCTGCCAGGTTAAATAAAACCATTATTATTATTATTATTATTATTATTATTATTATTATTATTATTATTATTATTATTATTAAAACATGACGTCATTATTGACAATTACAAGTGTGGCAAAATCTAAAAACTTTAGTGATATATAGATTAGAGTAGGCCTGTGTAGATTTACTTTTACAGTAAAATGAGAAAGTGATTTTTGGCCAGAAGTGATAGAAATTTCACCCTTCTTACCCCTTAAAATGAATAAAAGCCACATAAGCGTATATGACGATAGAAATAGGATAACAATAGTCTGTGATCTAGTGATATACTGAAAGATCCTACAGACGCTATATGATAAAATAAATAAGCTAAAGCGTGTATAAATATACCTAACAAAAATAAAAAATAAGATCAGCTTATTATACTTTAGAATGTTCGAGATAAACATTTTTTTGTTACAATTCTCGTTAAGCAACAGCTATGCTTAGCTAATGCAAAATGTGGTGAGTTACACAATATGCTGTTTTACATTTTTATTGATGAACGTTTTCAGCTTCAATGAGCCATCTTCAGATCACAATTTTTACAATGCATTTTCTAAGTACATGTATAAATTAGAGTTAACAAACATATTATTATATGCGCATGCGAATTATTGGAGGCATTAACCAGGTACTGTGTTAAAACAATTATTAAATTTATACATAAGTCACTTAATTAAACATTAAATTGAAATTGAACTTGGTTAAAGTGCAGGTATATAATTCTTGTGGCGGATAATCTGTTGTAACAGCGAGGTAAGTACTTTGCTCGGGTTTACAGTTGCTAAGTTCAAAAACATTTGTAATATCAGTGCCTTCTGAAGTAAGTACATAATTAGTTGATTTGGAGACATGAAATGTTGCATATTTCTTAATTGGAAGTAAAACTCTATTGCAACGTTTGAAGTGGGTTAGGTTAACAGACCTATGAACTTGTGATGTGAGCATTGAGATAACAAACATATTATTATAATACAATGTGTCCGCAAACTCTTTCCGCAGCGAGGAGAGACGCTCGATCTCCTAGCGAGAGGTTTTAAGCTGGCAGAAAAATCTTTCACACGTGTTCAGCGTTGACCCTCGAGTGGAGTGAATCCCACCTCCCAACATAACTGCAGCCGCTAGCGGTGGATCTCACCTACCGACATAACTGCAGCCCCTAGCGAATACATCGCAGTCTCCTCGCTGCGGAGAGAGTTTACGGACGCACTGTAGTACATGTGAATTCATATATATTTTACCCAAGCGTCGCGTTGAAACAATTATAACAATTATATATAAAACACATAATAAACATATTAATATTGTAAAAAGTACAAGCTTGCCAGAAGTATTGGTTTTGAAAAATGTTCCATGTAGTTATTTGTAGTTTCATGTAGCTCTCTTATTTCAAATTCTGCGCACCGCTACCCCAATCTATTTGGCTTCTCGTTTTCAAAATGTATCCGCATATCATCAGCTAAGTACAAGATCTCATCATAACAATTTACTCATTATACCCTACCACAAGACATCTTTATATTCTTCATCTTATACAGTTTCAGTTGCTAGAAATTGGAACTCGCTACCGAGTGATATAAGGGGTTGTTGGACAATAACTTCATTTAGGTCTAAATTACATAAATTCTTACTTAACAAATTAATTGCTGATTAATATTTATTACATATAATGAAACTAACATCTGTCCATTCTTATTATTATCATTAATTTCTCTAAATAGATTTACAAAACCTCTAATGACAATTACATTAATATTCTCATTATAGAAATATATTTTAGATTTATATATATATATATATTTTTTCTCCCTGTAACATAGTTCTAGTAAGCTTATATTAAATTAATTTTCATCATTTTACTAGCTATCTCAAATCTCAAATTAATTATAATTGATTGAATTAAATTAGATCATAAATTAAGTTACTACTTTACCTTGTAGGTTTATCTAAATTTAAATAAATATGTAGTCTACTAGTAGTTAACTTATAAGTTTATCTAAATTTAAATAAATATGTAGTCTACTAATCGTTAAAACTTAACTGAAGAATATTGCTGGAGAACCTTTTAAGTGTAGTGTAAATATTCGTAATTTAAATATGTATTGTATTGATTAAGGCTGGTTGAGTGGAAGAGAAGGCCTTATGGCCTTAACTCTGCCTGCAAAAATAAAACATTATTATTATTATTATTATTATTATTATCATTATTATTATTATTATTATTATTATTATTATTATTATTATTATTATTATTATTATTATTATTATTAGTATAAGGCTGATGTAACAACGTGAAAATTATATGGTCTTCATTTTATTCTCGCATGTATATCAAAAACATCTTTTCTTGAATTTTAATATGAAATATGAAGTGGGCTTAAAACCACTTATCGAGAAATCCAAAAAATGTCAACAAAATTTCCTTGAAAGTTACCATTCGGAAAGAGGCAATGACTCTGTACTGGTTGAATTTACGTCCTACTTCAAAATGATATTATACTCCGTCGATTTATATTGTCTATATTTTAATTGGCATTTCAATAGGCGACTGTTGACGCTTTGTCTGGTTGCGATTTGGCTACAAGATATACGGACTTACGATGGAACTGTTTGCAAATAATTTTCTTTATGTCACCAGAAGCCGCATCGCAATTGTTAATGTCAGTTATGATCCGGCACTGTGCCAAACGAGGTGTTGCTACTGACAGAGTGCACTTTTTCATTTCGCTAAGTGAGGAAAATGATGCTGGAAACTCCACCGCCGTCGCCAACTCGAGCACCTAGATACGACCAATGGGTCGATATGGCTGGAACACAGGTCACAACCCAAGCAGTCTCTCTAAATTCAAGGTCGATATTACTTTAAAATAGTTCTTGTAACAAAAAAGCAATGTTAATAATTATAAAAAGTAATTGTAATATGAAAATTTATACTAAACATAATTATATAAAAGAAAATCAATGTGTTAGAACTAGAATTGTAAAACATATAAGTATTCCTATTTTAAATCATGAAGATCCACAGAGTAGCTAGGAAGTCAATCTTGTCTAGTAAACGACATTAGTAACAGTAAGGATGCCAGTCCTACGCCATCGCCGCCTTTATCTCAAAGGAAACATTTCTGGTACTAATTTCTGTTAGGAGCTGAGTAAATCCTAGGGCCATATTGGTTTGAGTGCATGTATACAGGGTGTTAAAAAGTATGCAATATTTTGGGAGGTGATAGTACGCATCAAAACAAGAAAATATTTTTTAAGAAACATGGCTCCTACAACACATACTTTCTGAGATCTGAATACTTGTTCATAGGAGGTGCTCAATCATGGCAATGCATTTCTCTGCCCTACAATACAGCAGACTACCAGATAATCTTACCGCAGTTGAGCATTAGTATCAGAGTAGTCGTATTAGTGAGAATGTGCATAATATTATTATTGTATTGTACAGTATAGTAGATATACAATATTAAATACTGGTGTTCATTTCAAAGTGTGTAATGACGTTACTCTTGTGAGTCAGCGATTTGAAGCGAGTTTCAGCTTTTCTGTCAGAGAAGTTGCTTATTATTTAAGGCGTTCAATCTGAACTTGAGAACGTGTACTGTATAACTTGAACTCGTAGCAACAAGTGGCAGTCTGTACGGTCTGTATGCTACCATAACCTCTTTCGAACTGTATTTTGCGCGGGCAAATCGTACGCAGGGTATTTGTTATCATCGGTAACGGCAGCATTCCACAACACAAATCAAATGTTCCGTGTCCATGTTGTCCGTCGAAGTTAATGTAAAAAAATACGTAAGTAATCGTCTTTACCCTCTCCCCATAAAGAAAAAAAATAACCACAGTACGTGTTTCCAAACAGTTCACATTCCTGCCACTATTGGCAATACCGTACGTATCGGTAAGTACTGTTCAGAATGAACGCCGTACTTGCCAGGCAACTTTCTGGCACATAAGTAATACGCCTTTGCGGGAGTGTAGGAAGATTGAATTCTCTAGGCTCATCGGCTAGCCACATGACGGCATACAACGAGCCATGACACATTTTGAACTGAAGACGCAGTAGTACTAAACTGTTATTAGCAGAGTTGTTAAGTTAAGAAGTTGTTTACAGTACTAGTGAAACTACTGTATATGTTATAATTATATTTGATATGGGAATGACGGATTTGAACTGGAATGCATCAAATCCGCCATGTCCAGAGAAGGTTGATGAGAAATAAATAAAAATATGAAGTAATTAATTCATAACAGTCACTTCATAAAACTGTCTTTCCTAGTTGGCATAGAGACCATGTTACTGAAAGCAGAAATACTTTGAAGTATCATCGCAGCAAATTTGTTAGTCGGTGCACATTTTTGCTTATATTCTTTGTGAGGAACCAACGGGTGCAAGAGACCATAAAAAGTGTATATAAAACTGTAATGTATTCCCTTTGGCATTATGGATCAGAGGGATGGAATGTAGGAAGCAGGTGGCTGCATGTCTCTGCATTGCTTGCGTGTGTCTCTGCAATCCAGCGCTCTCTTAGTGCTGCCACTGAAGCCTCTCCTCTCCTGTGTTTTGGAGTGCATGTATACTTGAAATAATTTCAATGTTTAATATGTTGTATACGACTGTAGTGTATATTTTTTCTCAAAAGACAGCCACATGGCGAGAATTTTTATATATCCGAGGCGTCATTATCTTAAATTAAAGCAAATTTCTAGCATTTCTGTAGCTCATTCTGTCACTTTTATTTTCTCATTTTACGAAGTACAAAGTGAGAGTATTTTGATGTTGCAAAAAATAACTTTTTGAGATTTCAAAGGAAATATACACGTTGGCAGCAGTCTCTCTAAACATGCCGTTTGTATGTCTGTCAATCTGTGTACAGCGGTCTCGTCTACAGTATTTGGAGGAGTTTTGTTAATATTCAGCATTTATTATTCAATTTGTCCGAAAATAATGCACATTAATGAACATAATACAATGAATAAATAAACGCTGTCATGTAAATGGGACATATTTCATAATTATATTAGACATACAGAGTGAATCTAAACATGTGGGAAAACTTTTGGAAATTGAAAACAAGCAAAAGAGTTCGTACAGGGACATCATTTTATTTTTACTAACATTTTTAATATTAACCTGGCTATACCGCTGGATCAACGCCGTTTGTTTTACCCCCTTCCACGACTGGTGTTCGATGATACTGGCGTAATATACAAACAAATCACTTTACTAGGTATAGGAGGGAAGGAAAATAGTTCATCCATTTAGGTAAACTAAGAAATATCGCGCTTTTGAGTTTGATCATTTTCATAAGGTTTTTGTTTAATCAAAATACAGTACTGTATTAACAATGAGTATTTTTACTCACGAACTGGGCTGTCCATGCGGATGTATTCATTATGCAGTGTATATTATACTGTCTACAGCACATTAGCGTACAATATAGAGAATGAAGTTAAGTTGAAAAATAATCATAATATGGATATTTAAACACATTTTTGAAAATGGAGGCCGTTCATTTCGATACAGACTTTAGTTCTAATGTGCATATTAACGCACTATAGACTACTGTAACTAATCCCAATTACCAGTTTCGTCCTTCGTACTAGTAACTAATGTTGAAATAATTCTGTACCTACTCTATAAAAGAGTACCTTACGTACTGTAAATTCAGTCTTCACTTCTGTCCGATCCGAAAAGATAAAATTACTCAGACATACTATCTACTGTCCGTCCAAGTGGTTATGTTGTAGGGTGGTAGAAAGGGAGGAAATCATGTGACAGTTAATTACTTAACAAGGCCCTTTCATTTAAGTTATTTTAAACATTGTATAATATTACGCAGACGTCAAATTCCTAACAGAAATTAATGTTCTAAGACAGCCCAGCAGCCACTAGCTGGCGAATAAAAGCTGGTGGCGGAAACCGGGATACGACGTAGGCAAATGGACGACAGTACCTGTGCGAAAATGATTCAATATTGAAAGCTCTTTCGTCACTGGAAAACGCGAACATATTTTTGGAACGTACTGTTTACTATGACCAAGGCTACTATGACTGTATATGCGGTCTTGGATCTGTGTGGAGGACGGTTGAACTTCATTAGTAGAAGGGGTGGGAGTGAAGTACACTCAAAAACTCAGGTACAATAAAAATTGAAGTAAAAATAAAATGATGTCCCTGTATAACCATATGAACAATTTCGCTTAGTTTTTAGTTACAGTTATTGTTTGTAGTGTACATAATATCTGTGATAATAAAGTTTAATTTACAACTTGCAATACTTTTTTCTTATACAGAAACTTCTAACTTCTACAGAAAGTGCTCAAAATCGCTCCTTCAAAATTGCTGTGATAAGATCCTATAGTCTGACTAAAGGAGAAGATTTTGCTGTGAATTCCTATATCTACATTTCCGTCTTTCTCCATTAATGAACCATCTGTATATATGTGTAACCATTCTTCTTCAGGATATCGTAGGTGTATTGTATCTATTGTTGTGGTTCTCATGGATAGTTCCTCTACAGGGTTGGGCAGATAAAACCGGCCCCATCTCATGTCATATGATTTGGAAAATAAATTATGTAGGGTATTGATTTCTTTTCTTTCTTTTTTCTTGAAAATGTAATTATGTTGGCTATACTGTATCTTCCGCGTGTTTTGTGTCATTTTTGTTGCGCCATTGTTGCTTATAACCTCTTCTGATTGCTGTTTAAAAGTCAGACGTTCTAAACACATGTAAAGAGTTGTTTTTTAAATAAGCATGACTTATTCAATACCAGAGCGAATATTCATTGTGGAGGCGTACGTACAGACCAGCTCTATTAAGGAAACACAACAATTATTCGGAGACAGTACCAGCGAAAAGCAGCATTCAAGATTTGGTGTGAAAATGGCGTACGACTGGATCCATCAAAAATGTAACAAGGAACAGAACTCCTTCTGTCCGGACTCCTCAACTTACGGCGCGAATTAATGAATTTATGACTAGGAGTCCTCGAAAGTCTACCACGAGATTGGCTCAACAGGTTCATGTGATTGGGAGAACTTCCGGAATTGCATCCTCAGTATCATCCATGAGGAATTGACTCGTGTTTTCATGAACCTGTTAAAACGTGCACAGAAGTGTCTAGATGCAGATGGAGGGCACTTCCAACATTTATTATGAAGGTAAATGCATTTTATTTTCATTCCATTTGAAGTTTGTTTCAAATCATTAGTACCTATCAATGTCATAACACGGGACGGTTTTATCTGCCCAACTCTGTATAATTTGCCCTTCGTGAAACTCTCAGTCGGTTCTGTTTCACCTCGTACTTGTGGAAGTGCTATTGGTGACAATGGGTAAATAAACTTATCAGCATCAGCTCTTGGTAGATCATATTGTAATCTTAAGTCTTGAACTTTTTAAATAAACCCAGCTGTGTTGTCTGTTGTCAATTATCTGCTATTGTCCTTATCTTTATTACTACACTGCAACCATTTTGGATCATTGGGAAGTCGAATCATTTTTTTTTTCATATCGTAACAGAGACCCTCTTTTGACAGTTCTTTCAATAGGTTCTGTTCCAGTTATAATTCTCATGGACAGTAAAGGTGTTGATTTAACTCCTCCGTTATAATTCTTAGTGCTTGGTTTTGCACAACTTCTAATTTATTAATGCTATTGGGTGTAGTCGTAATAAGCACCTCGCTACCATATGTTAAGAGCTGTTTTATGTAAGTTTTATATATTTGTTAAGGACTGCCCTTGAGCAGCCCCATTTGCTACCGGCAAGACGTTTTAATATGTTGAGTCTATTTTTTGCTTAGTCAAACAATAAGAAGACTTAAAAGGACGAATGCTCTTGACCTTCCATTCATTTTTAATACAGCTATTTGAAATGTTGTTATTTTTCTTTTGGAGTGTTATCATGGGATAACATCTCAACTCATGTCATATTCTTTTATAATATTTGCTTATTGTCTCTTGTAGATAGATTGTAAATGTGGCATGTGTTAAATAAAAAAATTTTTTTTTTTTTTTTTGCTTTCTCAGCAATTTTGTGTATGTGAGACTTCCAGTTTAATTTCTGGTCCATAGTAATAATAATAATAATAATAATAATAATAATAATAATAATAATAATAATAATAATAGCATTTTATTCAAAATCTAAATTCAAAATTATTTCCAAAGAAGAAATAGTAAGTTGCAAAAAAGATACGTACATTATACAGCATGGGAAACCTTTTGAGGAAGGGATAAAGATCTAAAAACAAGCAAAGAATTTCATGTATTTTTTTTATTTTGGTAAGCCCGGTTCCCACGGTGCTTGTTTCTGTGATGGATTCCAAGCTGATGGCTACCCTGCGTGCTCGCTTGCTGGAAATAATACGCTCTGGTGGCTGTTTTGCTGGTTAGCTTGCTTGATTTCGAGATTAGGTTGCTTGCTATTTTTCTTTTTGGTTTGCAGGGTGGACCCATGTCGCCATGTTCGTTGTTTTTCAACTAAATCTGTTTTTTTTTCTATATTCTCTAGTTTCTAAGAAACAGCAATTAAATATCGGACATTAACTGTTTTACACTTATGGTTTAATTATCTTATTACGACATTTACTAGCCACCGGCGTGGCTCAGTCGGTTAAGGCGCTTGCCTGCCGGTCTGAAGTTGCGCTCGGGCGCGGGTTCGATCCCCGCTTGGGCTGATTACCTGATTGGGTTTTTTCCGAGGTTTTCCCCGACCGTAAGGTGAATTCCAGGTAATCTATGGCGAATCCTCGGCCTCATCTCGCCAAATACCATCTTGTTATCACCAGTCCCATCGACACTAAATAACCTAGTAGTTGATACAGCGTCGTTAAATAACAGACTTAAAAAAACATTTACTGTTATTAATGTAGGACTTCAGTTGTTTTCCACTTACGGTTTAGTTTCTTTTTGATCATTAGTGTTGGCAACAGGTGAACAGCAGATGATTTTCCAATTTTAACTGTGAGAAGAGCCAGCTTCGTGTGCACAGTAACAAGCATACTAGCAACCACGGGAGCCAACGGCGTACCCAACAGAGACCCAAGCTTACTGGCCAGCAAGGAAACAATTACCGTGGCAACTGGGCTTTATTTAACGACACTGTAGCAATTACTATGTTATTTAGCGTCGATGGGATTAGTTATGGCGAAATGAGGCCGAGGATTCCCCATAGATTACCTGACATTCGCCTTATGGTTGGGAAAAAACCTCGGAAAAACCCAACCAGGAAATCAGCCCAAGAGGGAATCGAACCAACGCCCGATCGCAACTCTGGATCTACAGGCAAGCGTCTTAGCCAAATGAGCTACGCCGGTGGCCTCATGTAAATCTATACTTAATTTCGATTTGTTTTTCCGTTAATTGCGCTTAGGTACTTTTTATTTCATGTGCTGTAGTTCTTACATTAGTTCATTAAATCAGAAGAGTTGAAAAAAAACAAGAGGATATACTCATTGACCTATTGTGTACTCTAAATATTTTCTTGAAGGGTCCACACCTGTGGAGTAACGGTCAGCGCGTCTGGCTGCGAAACCAGGTGGCCCGGGTGGTTGAGGTTGAGGTTTTTTCCGGGGTTTTCCCTCAACCCAATACGAGCAAATGCTGGGTAACTTTCGGTGCTGGACCCCGGACTCATCTCACCGGCATTATCACCTTCATATCATTCAGACGCTAAATAACCCAGATGTTGATACAGCGTCGTAAAATAACCCAATAAAATAAAAATAAATAAATAAAAATAAATTTCTTGAAGGAAGTAGCTAGTGTTGCTTCAGGCCACTAGTTTCATTATATAGCTAGGTCATTTAAAACAGTCTCAAATATAATAATAATAATAATAATAATAATAATAATAATAATAATAATAATCCGTGGCACTACAGCCCGTGAAGGGCCAAGACCGACCAGCCGGCTGCTGGCCTCACGAAGCAGAGGTGGACGATCATCCAACCAGAATGGTGGTATCGTGTGGTTAGCACGATGATCCCCCCAGCCGTTATAGCTGGCTTTCGCAACCGCATTTCGCTACCTATCGTAGCTTCCCAAGTGCATCACGATGCTGGGTGGGCACCGGTCCCATACACTGGCCGAAATTTCATGAGAAAATTTCTTTCCCCATGAGGACTCGAACCAGCGCGCATTCCGTAACGCGCATCCTAGGCAGGATGCCTTAGACACTACGCCACGGCGCGGGCTCAAATATAATTACAATCACTAAAAACAAAACAAAAAGTGGATTTTCTTAATTTTTCAGCATTATTTTACCATCACATAACATAAATAACACAGTCTTTCGGCACAGATGAGATGACAACTCGCAACTATGGATATTTGGTGGTTTTAAGACTATTCTTTAAGCTGTTTGCGCATAGATTTGGCAACGACATTATTAAAATATGTTTTGCTGTTATGTGCGCCGCTCTTACTAATAAACAGAACGAATGTTCACTTGAAATGTTCCACCTGTTTTTCTTCCGATCGTTACACTCGGTGTGTCTGGATATTTATGGCTTTCCTGGAAAATGGACTGAAAAATAATAACAGTTGGCCTCAATGTACTCCCATCCACTCCCTCGGGAATTCATTTCATATCCCTTGTGAACTTTCTGAACTTTGAGTTTATAACGCAGAACAATATACAAGAAACTTTCCTTTTCCACAACAAATAATACAAGTTCTAGTTTGCCTCTTGTAATGTAGCTGGAACGGAAATGTAAAAATGTTATCTTAAAGTACATAACTTAACAAAATGGTGAAAATTAAGAGAGTTGTAGTTACATAAAGTGTTGGGATGTCAGATACAACATAGAATACTGCGGCCACGTTCCTTGAAATTGTGTAACTTGCTTTCTTCGCCTGACTTACTTGCTTAGCAATAAACAGCCTAAACGAAAATGGTGCATCCAAAATAAAAAAGAATATATACATCATACTGTTAAAATGGATTTGAGGGAGGTGGGATATGATGGTAGAGACTGGATTAATTTTGCTCAGGATAGGGACCAATGGCGGGCTCATGTGAGAGCGGCAATGAACCTGCGGGTTCCTTAAAAGCCAGTAAGTAAGTAAGTATATACATCATACAATGTATACACACTTAGGCTTTGTGTCATCTAAAAGAGGATATTTCAAAATTTTTCCATACCCCGCTCAAACTCATGCTTCATCTGGTGACTCCAGCCAAGCTCAGTAAAAAAATTTCGACGCCGCAAGACAGTATTGCATGCGTGCTGTGCATAACAGAGAATTAAATATCTAAAACTATGGTAAAGTTGTTCTGTGTAGTTTTATAACGCAGTATGGACGTAAACCTTCAACACGTAAATGCATCCGACTCTGGAACAACAAACCTCAGATATATTTGTTTTTTACTTTATTTTTAATACCTTTTAGTATTTTGAATCTGGTCAGTTGTCCCGTAAATGTAAATCCATGTATAAAATAGTTATTTACGATAAAAGTGTTAAAAATGACATTTTACTTTGTGAGCAACTATGCTTGTGAAATGAGGTCTTAGGCCGAGTGAAGCAACCCTGCGAACAAAATGGAGAATTCTCGGCCTCATCTCACCAAATACCATGTCGCTATCACCAATTCCATCGACGCTATATAACTCATTATTTGATACAGCGTTGTTAAATAACCGAGCAACAAATTTGATAATCGGCACAAATCCCTCCGGTCGTGTTTCAATTTGACCCTCTCGCTACTAAAGCTTTATTTTTTAACTAGCTGTCTAAATAACTATTTCGCATTCTACCTTATAATAGTTTTAACACGCTTGCCAAACGTTAAAAGATAATCTTTTAGGAATGGCAGTCTGAAAACTTCATTTTTTACCATTCGTTTATTTTTTAAGGTTTGTTATAGACACACATTTTTTTTTCGGGGATTCTCTTATAGTGATTGGGACTCATAATTTGTACTGGGCTATGTAATTCTCTAAATATTCAGTTGCAGTTTTCTTTTTATTTTTTAAAAATTACGAAACGTTTTTTTTTATTGTTTCCTACCTCATTGATGCTACAATTCACAAACAGCTATTAATTCCAGAGTATCTGAATATGAACACCTTTAGCTCTCTTCAAACATGGTCTTCTTTAGCTGATCGACACGGGACGTTAATATTGGAGAAATTGCTTCAGAATCAATCAACAGCGAAGATCGTCGAAAGTAGCCAATCGTGCCGGCGTTCTTCTATGTAAATGAAACAATGACAATAATAATTGTAATTGATAGCAATCATGAAGACAATCGCCTACGATGTTCATCAGACGCTCAATGCCGTAAACAAACCCAAAGTTTAGATAACAAAGACAAACACAAGACAAAGCCACACACTCAATTCCACTTCGTTGGGGGGAGTAAATTTCCATTTTCCTCTGAAAATGTAACGTGGGTTTACTCTATTTGTAACTAAAGGCACTATTGCTTAAACCATAGCAGATAATATTAAACAATCGCAATTTTAATTTAATTATCTATCAGATTCGTTTTTCTTTCTTCTACTACAAGTTCAATTTTGCATCCTAATGTGCAGTCTTAAAGAGTTTACAAGAATGACGTAATTTGTAACAATTGTGATATATGTATAAGGAAAACGTAATTTTGTAGTTAAACATTGAAAAATACTTCTGTACAAAGCAACTATGGAATTATAGGCCTACAACTGGCAAAACTCCGTTGTTGGAGGTTACTAAACCTTTCCACTGTGCTGGAGGAGGAGTCTGGAGTTTCCCTCCATTAATCTGAAGTATTGCAATATGTATATACTGTATATGTATGTGTGTCTACCCATTTCACTTTGCGTGATTCGGGTTCCGCATACTGCGGATAGTTGGCAGGACTGTGACCTATTTTTCAAGTTATATAGCACTTCGGCGGGCCACGTTATGCATGACGTGTATCTGTGAAGAATTATGGCGTATATTAGGGTGAGTGTATGTGTAAGTGTTGTGAATAGGTGAGGACGATGTTCAAGGTAAGGAAGGGAGAAGGGGAAACCCGGTACCGGCACTTAGTCTACTCCGTTCGAATAGCACCAAGGGGGCCGCCAGGCTTAATGTTCTCATCCGACGGACGAATCACTATCAACAATGATATATGCCTTCTCTTCATATGCACTTCGGAGAGATTTGGGATTTAACCCAGGCATATCGGTGCACAATTTAGTGATTAGAAGTTGTGCACCGCCATCTCTCCTAGTCCCGATGTAGAAATTTTACATGAAAATTTCTGACTCCGCTGGGAATCAAATCCGGGCCGGTTAGTCTGGAGGCAGACGCGCTTCCACAGAGCTAACTCGGCGGACTTCATGTTTTTTTATTCTGCTTAACATTCTCTTTTATCAGATTTAAATACCAGAGCTTCATTGAAGCTTCTTTTCCAGTATTCTCTCGTTTTCTATGCTTTCGGTATTGTACTACATTCGATAGTGCGTTCTGATTATTATTATTATTATTATTATTATTATTATTATTATTATTATTATTATTATTATTATTCTGTTCACGGCTCCCCATTAACTGCTCCTTGGCCCCATCTACTCTACATCCTTAGGCCAGGGGGCTACACTAAAATAACGTTAGAAAAAGAGGGGTCTCATCAACAAAAAATTTTAGAAATACTGTCTTAGATGTTTGAACATTCCCTTTGTTGAAATACATTGAATCAATAAATGTACCTCGTTGAAAGGCATTGATTGATCGATAATTCTGCAAGGTCAATATGACATGCAAGAAATCTACGCATGATCTTGTATTTTTTGGCTCCGTTCAAGTCACATCCATGCGTTATATGCGGGCTTTCAATGTATGGGCGTAAAATGAATATGTTTCGTTTCTAACAAAAAAGAAATAAGAAGAACAACCTGAATAGAGTTTTGTTTGCGGATGACAACATTTCAAAGGGTAAATCGAGATTGTCTTCCTATGCGCATAAACACGTTCGTGTCGTCCGTATCTGCTAGATCCGGGATTTAGAATAAATGTGATGCTTGTCAGCTGGAGACATCTGATTCGAAATACTGTCGTGACCTCCACAGCGAAGAGAGCAAGAGGGTGGAAAACGACTAGACAGAAAATACACACAGTCGATCCCATCCGACGTGCAACAAGCTACGCCCATGCAATTGGAATAATGGACGAATACATACAGTGCATCCAGCTCGTGTGCAGAGTAACCTGGTAACCTTAGCTGGGTGCAGGATCAGGCAGTCGTAGCACACATACTTCGTTCTGGTGTGTACTTCAATAATAATTATAATTGTTATTATGATTATGATTATATTGATCCATGTCAACGTTAGTGACTCAAGCGATAGCGCGCTTGTCTTCCCTTCAGGTGTCACAGGTTCGACCCCGGCCAAGTCATTATGGAATTTATGGTGGACAAAGGCGACGTCGCAGAATTTTGTTCTCGAGGTACTCCCGTTTCCCTCCACACACGCTCTCAGAGACGCTCTGTGCTATTCACTGAAGCTATGTAGTGACATCTTGAGATGCGCAACAAATGTAACAATATTAGGCTGATCTAAAAGTACTTCGAATTTCTTCCAACAAGCCTTTTGTTAACATTATATAGATCTATTAGTCGTGGTGACATAAATGAAATCGAAGTGGTAAAAAATTTGACTAAAAATATCAGGCGCCACATAAAGAATTTTAGCCGCCATGGCTACTTGGTTTCTACCCCTGATTTTTACAATAAGTAAAACGCATCTAGATACTTTAGATCTAATTAAAGGTTGGCATAAACAAATGAAAAAAATATGTGTGCCTAATGCCTACCCACTTCACTTTGCGTGATTCGGGTTCCGCATATTGCGGATAGATGGCAGGACTGTGACACATTTTCAAGTTGCACACCACTTCGGCGGGCCACGTTAAGCATAATGTGTATCTGTGAAGAGTTATGTCGTGTATTAGGGTGAGTGTATGTTAAGTGTTCGTGTAAGTGTAATGTAGAGAATGGGTGAAAATGATGATTTTTTATATTTTTTTAACTTGGTTACTTAACGACACTGTATCAACTACGATAGGATTGGTGATAGCGAAATGAGGCCAAGGATTCGCCATAGATTATATGACACTTGTCTTACGGTTGGGGAAAACCTCGGAAAAAACCCAACCAGGTAATCAGCCCAAGCGGGAATCGAACCCGCGCCCGAGCGCAACTCCGGATCGGCAGGCAAGCGCCTTAACCGACCGAGCTATGCCGATGGCTGATGATGATGAAGAGGAAACCGGTGCCGGCACGTAGCCTACTCCTGTCGAATAACACCAAGGGGGGCCGCCAGGTTTAACATCCCCATCCGACGGACAAATCACTATCAACAGTGACATATGCCTTCACTTCATAAATGTCAGCAAAACTTGAAATAAAAAAAATTATGTGTGCATGCTTTACGAGTCTCTATACATTACAATCAATGACTGTAAACATTTTAAGTGTTTCAAATGAAAAATTTCTCCATCTTTCTGATTATATACATTTCCTCCTTTTCTAATGAAGTGCTGGCTACCAAATTCTAACATTAGAGCACTAATCTCCAAGCGCTCAGCTTCGTATGCTCACTGAACAGCAGCCCTGAACATTATAGATGCCGCCGAGGCTTCTATACTCCATACATACCTATTAGAGATGAACAAAACTAACTGCCGCTCTCGCTCGCTGTGTTGTTGCATTTTTCTTTCGAGTCTCGACTCGTCATTCTCGTGCGTTTCGAGTCCCGCTCACCATTCTCGAAATAGCATTTGGTCGGCATGCATAGATTTCGTAACTTTGAATAACATATATTGAAATAAATAACATTATAAATGTTTAAATGAGACAAAAAGACAAAACAGAACAGTATCTTAGTTATCAAAATGTTCTGGTTCTACTATATTTTATTACCTATAGTTATATAAATAGAAAAAAAAACAATTCTCAAATAAATTTGCATTTCTAAGAAACTTAAAACATAGCTTTTTACTTGAGATTGCACACTTGATCTTAAAGATATGAAAAGAAAATTCCTAGTATTTTAATAAGGGCCTAGTAATTAAATAAAGACTGGGGAACGGATTATTATACACTGAAAGGTAGAGATGTTTGAAATAGGCTAATTGATTGTTTATACATATATAACAGTTGCCAAAGTAGATAAACGTTTGATGAAAAGTGTAGGGTTAAGTGTCGTAATAGGCATGTTATTAAGAAGGTTGTTCCAATAATTACATGTAGTCCGTGAAATCCTGTTGCAATAAAGAATGTTGAACCATAAACGGAATCTGCGATGGTGAATGGTGCTTCCAATTATTCATAAGCTTGTAGGACAGTGAAATAAATACCTAAAACAGTAGTGTCAGTGTTGTAAGCTCCGAAACCGGTTGTGGTGCTAGAGACGTCCAGTCGGAGCGTGAACTTGCTTATGTCTGTGGAAGCACCGGAGCACGCAACGAGTTATAGTGAGCGCTCCGCTCCGTTTAGGCTGTGTCTGACAACGCTGACCTAATACAACTGTAAAGAATAGACCTTGTAGTGCTTGATTATAATTATGTTCTAGGAGTCCATGATGGGCTCATGTTACAGTAACCACTGATGCTTGTAAACAACTGTGACGATTCAAAGCTGCTTGACTTTGGGACTTCGGGAATCATCAGTATCGAGTCTCGGAACACTCACAACCAATGTTTACGTCAAGGACGCGACGTAATACAACATTGTCGTGCGGGTTTTCGGCTTTGCGGGCGCTGTTAGTCTTGCTTTCTCGATCGTTGTTCATCTCTAATACCTATACTGTTGCTGGTTACTTGAAGACTTTAGGTAACCAAACGCAGGACTTTAATGATGATGGAATGGAGACCGGACGAAATGGTGCTGATACCGAACATGGAGAAACAGGACAACATCGAGAAAACTCTAACTGCGATATTGACCGACACAAATGCCACTATAGACTTTTCAATGAAAAATCCCAGGCTAGAACGGAACCCGAATTCTGCCCTCTCCGTGACAAGTGCATAATCTGGACCAAATAGCATTTACAGCAACTCCATATAGGAGTTCTTCTTTGTTTAGTTCTTTCTTTGTTTAGTTTTGTTATCTAAATGCTTCAAGCAGCAGAAATACGAGTTCTTACTATCAATACGGGTTTAACATGAACATTCAGAAAAGGAGTATGTAGCCTTTTCAATATTGTTCATGAGCTGTGAAACCACATAGAAAATAACTTGTGCATACTTGGAGATATCTATAGTCTAAGGCAGAGCGCCCACTGGAACGACAAGCGACAACAACACGACACGGATTTGATACTTTGCTTGTTGCTAACGTGTATGTTCTTATACTCGTATAACCCATAATATGAAATGAACGGAAGCCCACTCATCTGATCAGACAACAACTCGACAATATACTTGTTGTGTTGTGTCGCTCACAGTGCTGCATGCTCCACTTTTTGTTGTATCAAGGGTTAAGATGAGAGACGATCCTAATATAGCCTTTGTTGAACTTATTAAAGATTTGCCATGTCTTTTGATACTACATTTATTTTTTGGATTGAAAACATAATAAACCTATTGCAAAATCATTTTATCTTATTTACACAGAATAATTTACCGCTCAATATTATAACAGGGCGAAATATAAATATATTCTAATAACCTTTGCTCACTTTGCGCTATCTAAAGCTCAGATTTCACACACTATCTCACTCCCATGTGTCGCAATCAGATCTAGAATATTACCGCTTTCCATTGACTAGCTAAAGGAATATATAAAGGATTCTGTATAAGCACAAAATGACAAAATGTTAGGAGTGTCCGTAAATAGGACCTGTCCGGTAATTGGCCCCTCTACCCTATAAACATATTGTAAACACATGTTTACTTTGATGTGGACGAGAAACGAACAATTATTATTTGTCTGATGTATAAACATATAGGCCTATTTACTTGATAGTTATCAGAAGGCGTTCTTCAGCATTGACTGAAATCCTGAAGTTAGTATTCTTTTTATAAATTGCAGATCCAACTTTCTGTACCAACAGATTAAATGTTTCTCTACTCATTCTGTAGAATATTTTAAATCTTTCTGGGTATATATTTAATTCTTTGAACAGAATAAAAGCACCGCGTTGTTCTAAATTAGCATGCCAAAAAGGATGCACCCAGAATCGTCTCCTATGTTTTCTGTCACTGTAATTTGATATTACCTGAATTAACTAGATTGAGAACGTCCTCATCCTCGGACGACATGTTGTATGAATGAATCAGTCCAGTGAGTACCAGGTCACTTTGCTGTCATGTTGCTATCATAGTGTTGGATCAGTGTTTTTGTCATATCACTATCATATTAGTGGGCTCTCTGTCTTAGACTAACCAGTAGAGGTACTGGCAGGTTTGTCAAATACTAAACCCGCAATTCATGCCTTGTGTCAAAGAAGACTTTGTGGTTACGTTCAGTCTAGTGTAAATAAACAGTTTAGTATTGAAGTTAAGAACAAGAAAAAGGCAAGTAGTTAGAAGAGTGGAAGCCTCATTCAGTTTGTTGGCACAAGCATCGAGCTCCACGGGCCTGTTATGTTAATAGGCGCCTTTATTATACATAGCAATAAAAACGTCACGAATTAGAGAGCCTCCCACTCAAAGATCTCAGAACGCTTATTTCTAACGCAACAAAAATAAACACTTCACTATCGATACTTCACAGACTTGATTAGATTGACTAGAATAAACTTTAACTTTTTGCCTGCTCTACTTTTGCAAGAATAAAATAGACTTGCGTAAATAATTTTGTCTGTGTGAGCCCCAGAGTTTGTGCGCCTCTGTGATAAATTTTTTAGATAGATAGGTTGTTTTATTGAGTAATATTATATATACAGATTTTATATTATCATAATTTTCTCTAAATCCAATGCACGGGTCTTCTGACACTACGTGCTTTGTATCCAAAACAAGTCCTCCTTTGTAGATTCCCCCCCCCACCTATGATTACATCCAACTACTCTCTAAAAGAACACACATATTAAAATGGAAATGACACAATAAAACACATTATATCATATATCCTAACCTAAAAGACATAAAAGTGTACAGTTGAGTGGATGCTATTATCCCTTCCTCAGTTCGCGTCACAAACTTCAACAGTTGAAGCTCTAATCTTTCTCGCTTTCAAGAGGAACAATCCATTCTTTTGTTCCCATTCTCTATTCCCCGTGAGGTCAAGACATGCAAGCAAACTCCTATTCTGACTTAGCATCGAGGGTGGTAGATATTTTCTCCGTACATGTTCCAATTCGACACACTGTAATAAAATATGTTTGTAGGAGTTCTTTTCTTTGCAAAGCGGACAAAGACGCTCCCCATCTTCGTTGACAATTTTATTACCCTTCCATGCCCCCAATCTTAGCCACGCTAAACCTGCTCTGCTGTCTTTGTTACAAGAGTTCATGTAGTCACACCTCCCCTAGTTAAGCATGAGATCTGATTGTAAATGTAGTGGTGACTTTTCCGAATATTGAAGCTCAATCTCTTGCCTCTCGATATCACTTAAACGCATCTTCACATTACGCCATACATTCCTCCTATCATTCTCTCCTTTCTCCCACACCCATCCCATTCCTATATGATGCAGCCCTCTCTGCAGTTTATAAACCCACCCCTTTTCCCAACCCTCTCTTTGTTGAACTTTGTAGCAAATCGACCGTATAAGCGACTGATCCCCAAATATAATTTGATAAATTGTGAACTAAAACACATGAAATCATGTCATTAATATTCACCTCGATGTCATCTCTCACTTTAGGTCTATTAATATCCTTATGTAATTTTAGATAGAAAACTTCAAAAGTTTTATGTAGATGAAACCATTGACATACAAGGCTTGAACCGAAAGTTTTTTGACTGGATCTTTCCTATATGTAACGAACTCTCATTTGGTATTTAAGTTACCTTCAAAGTTGTCTCTTTAGGGGAAATTGCGCCGTTTCCAGCATTTGCGTAACCGCTGGAAAGCTAGAGAGTTAGTCATGAAACTGAGGAACATTATCACGCCTTATCACTTAAAATTTTGAAACAGGAAAAGTCATAGTACATTAAATCCGCTATATAAGGAGGATGTTAGAGCAGATACAGTAAATGTTAATAATAATCCGTGGCGCTACAGCCCATGAAGGGCCTAGACCGACCAGCCGGCTGCTGGCCTCACACCCACATGCCGAAGCAGAGGTGGACGATCATCCAACTAGAATGGAGGTATCTTGTGGTTAGCATGATGATCCCCCCAGCCGTTATAGCTGGTATTCGCAACCGGATTTCGCTACCTAGCGTAGCTCCCCAAGTGCATCACGATGCTGGGTGGGCACCGGTCCCATATACTGGCCGAAATTTCATGAGAAAATTTCTTCCCCCATGAGGACTCGAACCAGCGCGCATTCCGTAATGCGAGTCCTAGGCAAGATGCCTTAGACCGCGACGCCACGGCGCGGGACAGATAAATGTTAATACTGGCCATAAATCCACAAGTAGTTGGAAATTAGAAGAAAGGTATTAAGAGAAACCTCAGTCATATTCCAACTTCTCAGTACTTTGTTACACCTCGTTTACTCGGATTTCTTTTAACACGAGTCAAATATTCATCCGTTTTGCTCGACGCAAGACATTTGCAACGCTCAACATTCTTAACGAATTTCGAAAAAAGTTTTAATTATTGCTTGGTTGATGAGCACTTTCTTATGGTCGCCTCTCCACTACGCTGTTCTATTTCAAGCCACAATACACGTTTCTAACACTGTCTCTTCAATACGCTTATATATTTTTCAACTTTTAAGCTTTATTGTTGATAATCAATATTTGAGGAGAAAAATTCGTTCCGACGCCGAGAATCGAACCCGGGTCCTTGGTTCTACGTACCAAGCGCTCTGACCACTGAGCTACGCCGAATTCAATCCACAGCACCGGACCGAACTCTCCTCCTTCAGTATTTCTCTTTGTGGCCTGATTCCAAATTAGGCATATACGTTGACGTTTTATGTCCAAGTCAACTGCCATTATACAAGGGGCGCACTCAACTGAGTGACTGTTTGGTCGGGATTCCGCAGATAAATGCACAGTGATCTGTACAGAAATATGCACTGCTAGCTATGAGAATATTTAATATAGTATGCCTTCCCTTATTCAACCTACAGCACGTTTTCCCTAATTCATCCTGCAGTACACTTTCTCTTATTCAACCTACTGCACGTTTTCCTTAATTCAACCTACAGTACACATTCCTTTATTCAACCTACAGAACGCTGTCCCTTATACAACTTATATTGTCTTATTCAATCTACGGCACGCTTTCCCTTATTGAATTTGCGACACGATTTCCCTTATTGAATCTACAGCAGTGATCGCCAAAAGCTGTGTCGCGACACATGCCCCTGTCTCCACTCAAGCGTAACCATGACATCATATCCCCACCCTCTGTTTACAGCCATCACTTCGATATAAGTAAAGACATTTATCAGCAGCGGACGTACGCATGTAATGTTACAAGTGTGTAGGATAATATGTTTCGATGTCTTTTCGAAAACAAATAGTAAGTAAAAACTTAATTTTAAGGAGCATGGAAGGAAAAGTATTTATTTTGTGCAGATGGCAAAAATATGAGATACTTAATTTGTTGTAAAATTTTAAATGAAGTATAAAAGAACAATGTACGTTGTCATTATTTTTCTTGTTATGAAGACTACCACGCCCTTACTTGTAACTTGAATAATAAACGAACAATAAAAGTAACGGCTTCAATGTCTTAATCAGGGTAAAATACATCGACTTTTTTTCGACGTATGTAGTGTAATTTGAATATTTCATTAATAATTAAACAATAAAAAGTATTGGCTTCTGTGTTTTAATCGGTGCAAAATACTTCCACGTTTTTTTTTCTACGTATGAGTGTAATTTGAATATTTCATTAATAAATAAACAATAAAAAATATCGGCTTCTATGTCTTAATCGGAGTAAAATACTTCTATATTTTTTGAAGTATGTAGTGTAATTTACAACTTCGTGACCAGTTTGGTACGTTTTTCTAATTTCAAATATCTGCTGATGTAAAGTACACGCTCTTTCTGTGGTAAATAAGAAAATAAATTTATTTTATTTTATTAATAATACAAAAATAATTAATAGGAGGATAAAAAATTAACATGGAAAAAAGTATGCATAGTTAATAAGTAGAATAATATTATATTGCTTTCGTTTTTTGGTCACAGTCCGTCTCTGCACTGTTATTCACTGCATTAACTGAGGAGATACCCACTCCACCCCTCTCCCTGCGATAGTGGTATGCGGGTTGCATTTCTATTACGTCACAATTTCGTGGTGTTTGGCAACCACTGATCTACAGTATTTCTCTATTCAACCTACAGAACGCTTTCCAGTCTTCACATCCAGCATTCTTTCCCATCGCAAACTTCCAGCACACATTCCCATCGCTAACTTCCAACACGCTTTCCCATTGCCAACACCCAGTGCGTTTTTCCGTCGCTAATCTACTGCACGCTTTCCTTTCATCAACCGCCAGGACGCTTTCGTATTGTTATTCCTCAAATAAGCTTCCCTAACTTCAACTCTTCAGTACTCTATGCTTTGCTATCGCCAACGTTCAGTACCCCTTCCATTTGTGAAGTGGAAGGACGTTGGAATGATTCATATTGCAATATTGCTAGTCAACCACAATATGATTAACACTTGAAATGTAATACAGATTGAATCAATGTGTGAGTTTCTCTTACCTGCAGCGTGCTATAGTTGGACTGTTACTGAGCGGTAATCAACACGCGGAGTTCCTTTGATGTATTTATATTCGGAAACAATGCAGGACTTGTTATCTCACAATAGCTCATTAAACAGAGTGCGTAGCTACCAGTACGTGTGCGTGGTGCAAGCGAAACACGACACACTTCCCTTACCATATTAACTCGTACGATGTCCTGCAACATATTTTACTCCACGGCTAATCCTAATTTGTATTCATTTATTTCCTTTTGTCCCAGTTACATTTTAGTACATCTGTTAAAATACAACATTACAAAAACAGCTGAAGCTCTATATCACGACATTAAAACAAAGGATTACAAGCAGCATTCCGTATTCCATATCATATAAAACTTTTTCCTCCCAACGGTCTCTTAATCATTTTACTCGAGTGACCTTATCTAGAAGTAAGGGCCCGTTCACACGATACGGAAATTTCTCGATACGGTTATTTGCATTTCCACCCTGACGAGACTAGTGACGCAGTAAACAAAATAAACGAAGACTTGAATTCGAATTCACTGTGGCCACACAAATTTGGATTAAAGCTAAATCCAGAGAAATCGCAAGCAATCGTAACGGGACATAATCGTCTACGAAGCACTCTTGATAGTAGTACTATACCACATATAATGTTGAATGGGATTATTGTTAAATACAGTGAAACAGTTAAAAATCTTGGTATTTTTATGGATAGCGATCTAAATTGGAACACTCAAGTAACACACATTTGCAAAAAAATATTTTCTCAACTTCACTCCTTGTTCCATATGAAAGAATTTCTACCACTTAGTCTAAAAAAGAATCTTATTCAGACGCTTGTAATGCCTCATTTTGATTATTGCGATTCCTTGCTAACTAATGTGAGTTCACTCTTAGCTGAGAGACTACAACGTGTTCATAATGTGTGCATACGATTCATCTGCAATACTCGTAAATTTGACCATATAACATCTTCCCCCCCAGTTACTTTCATGGGTGCATCTGAAGGAACGAAGAACAATACATTCGCTGTCTCTTCTCTTTAGAATCATGCATACTTCTACTCCGAATTATCTGTTATTGCGCTTTCAATTTCTTACAACTCTTCGAAACCGACATCAAGCACTTCTTTCTATCCCTCATCATAGAACGTCTTTATACTCATCTTCCTATACTGTAGAAAAACCTCGCTTCTGGAATTCGTTACCTAATGACGTCAGGGACTGCCGGACTTTATCACAATTCAAAACTAAATTGGAAAATTTTGTCTTAGTTAATGTTTTTAGGTATTGCTAGAAGTATTGATTTGTTTTTTTTTTTTCTTTTTTAATCTAGATTAAAATTCCAAGTTTCTTGTTTATGTTAGTTAATTATGATACAATTAATTATGATACTTAATCAGTCATTTAAAGTTTGTGTTACTGCAACCTGTGTATATTTTTGTGTGGCTTTACTTTGTTTATAATGTTTTTTCTCTCTCTTTTTTTCTTGTGTAGCTTTATTTTGTATATAGTGTATTTTTTTCTGTTTATTTCTATTATTGTATTTGTATTCCTGGTGTTGTGGAAGAGAAGGCCTGATGGCCTTAACTACACCAGAATAAATAAATAAATACATTTATTCGAATCTATTTCGTCCGGGCAACAATGTACACACGGTTCGATGTTTTCTCGTGCATAACTCAAATTTCATTACGCACGGGATAAAAATCAAGCCGTGTGCACTGAATTGATTCGAGTAAATGCCTGTTTCGATAAATTCCCGCACAGTGTGAACAGGCCTTAAGGTAGCGAAGTCGAAGCTATAGATCAGCCATGGCGAAAATGTGATCGTGCGCCGAGCCACTGTGTAACCTTCAACGTGCATAGCACCTATGGAAGGAGGCGGACACACGAAGGGGAAGTGAAGCAACTGTCTGACTTATTAACGGATTTTCATTTTCCTTATGTCAAGCACTTTAATAAAATGTTATACAGTACAAGGCTACAAACTAATGTTTAGTATGTGTAACGAAGAAAGAAATGAACAAGAAAACATAGGACACGTTATCACTACCTAAAATTAATTGTCTTCAGAATGTCTCTGCGACAGAGTTTCAAAATCAGGAATTATGTCACTTACTGCCAGTCGTAGTTGATCACGAAGGTATTTTGTCAGTCGTGATCTAAGTTTGGTTTTTACTATTTTCATTGTTGAAAATAATTTTTCACAAACGTAAGTTGTAGCGAACATGGCTTCAAAAGAGCAAGCGAAAGAACGAAGCTGCGGATATTTATTTTTTGGCAAAGATTTGAAAGGTTGAACATTTGTCAAGTCCTTACATCTAGCTTTCATTTAACATAACATTTTAAATCTGTGAGTTTAAATTGAAGATCTAACCGCATTATTCGTGCATCTGCTGAAAAAGGATCGACGTACAGAGATGATGATGATGATAATAATAATAATAATAATAATAATAATAATAACAACAACACTTAACCTTTTAATGTTTCATCAGTAACATGTAGGTCTAGTAACTTATAATGCCGTTTTATGTTATACAACCGTTTTCCTCGTAATACTTGTGAACAAATCATACCGTACATTTAATTGTCAGTAAAAAAATGCATCCTCCCATCCTACTTGAAACTTTCTTTTGTACAGGTACATGTTTCGAGAGAGATATTGCGACGATACGACACTCGCAGGTCAGAGACAAATACAAATGGAACGGAGTTTGACTCCGGTGAGTGAGAGGGTGGGGGTTGAGGGAGGTAGGAAGCAAAGTAAATGCACAGGTATGATTGCGAGCCACAATGTGCTCGTGAATCACATTTTCTCCACGGCTGCTATAGATCCTTTTTCCGTATTTAATGCTGTTTATGATGCATCGTTAGAAATGGACATAGTTTTTAACTAAAGACTTGTTAAATTTATTACAAACAACTTTCCTGTGTTAACTATTACAAACCAATTCTAGACGAGCGAATTATTGTTGTTGCTATTGCCTTCTTAATGCAGTAGTGAAACTTTGACCTTCGAAACGACTGCAAATTGAATGAGACCTTGCAGTTTCCGGTCCTCTAGAGCGGTAACCACATTGGTTAAGTAGGCAATGCCGTGCTTATAGACAAGTTACTGCTGCAAACTGTTTTGCACTTAGTATAATGAACGTTTCCTCGAGTAAGGAATTAGATGTTCGCCAGTCAGCACTGAAGGGGCGACATCAGACGCTTAGTTAACGACATTCAAATGGTATTCTTGAAATGGCTAAGGCACCTATAAATTTTAGCGTTATACGGAGATCAGTTAAAGTCTATAATTCATTCGAACAAATGGTAACGTCAGTTCACATTAAACAGCAGGGAAGGAATTTAGTGATCTGATGTATTCCATATTTCTGGTATGTGTTATATCGTTGTCGTTCTTGCAGAAATCACTAAGTCCAAAATTTTTGTTTTGAGTTACAGCGATTTTAAAGTTTGATAAAATTTTAAAAATCTGTTTTGCCATTATTTAACCTATTTTTATCTTCTGATTACATCTCCTAGTTAATTTTATCAGCATAAATGTGAAGTTGTTGTCATGTAGATGCGCATTATTTCTTAAAACATCCAAAATAATGGACTTCGTTAATTTTGGACTTAGTGACTTCTGCCTGAACGACGACGATATCATGTTTATGGGATGATTGCGGTAAAAGAGATAAGCATTTCTGAGTGATCATACGTGTATATATAGGTCTGTGTTTTCTGTGTCCAGTGTTGGCAATCCCTTCAGACTAAAAATCCTAAAATAACTACAGTTTTTTTTAATAATAATAAGAGAGTGTGCATTGTTAGAATTACTAATAAATATCACTTTTTCCTATGTCAGTTATTGATTTCTGTGCCTTCTTACACGTTGGTATGTGATATTGCTGACATAGTTCCCCACATAGTTTGCACACGCAATCTCCGTCAGCAGTATGGAAGCATGATCTAATACACAGTTTATGGTGATAGCCATGGATTGAGTCTGGTTACCACATGTCGCCAATGACCGCTGTGGGGGGGGGGAGGCATTCAGCGTATTCCGAATCTCACCGGACAGGTGGACAAAAATGACGTCACGTTGCAGCGGAATAGGAACAAAACTGCTGGAAGGATCGGTGGCTGTCATGGCGACTGTGTAAGTTGTTATTTGTGCTACGAGATCAAAATTTTGCGAAATTTCCGTACTGCCATCTCGTTCAAAGAAAAGAGATCATAAACAACTTATTTCTTGACCCAGTAGTAATAACTGGTCCGTTGACATGTTCGCTCATAAGCCATTAACATATTGTTTTTACGTTGTGCTCATTACAAACAATACAGCAGAACACACCGCCATGACACAACAGTACACGATGTCATTCGTCTGCTAATTCCCGCCCTATACAAGAACCAATCAGATTCACTGATGGCGGCTGATGGATACTGCCACCACCTCTGTAGGCTGGTGACACCGGTGCGACATCAATGACGTCATCGGTGGAATTCGGAACACCGTGATGCCATCGGATTGCTCACCGGTGAGATTCGGAATACGCTCATTGGTTGAACGAACCTACTAATCGCTAGCAGGGAGGAGATCATTTCTATCTGAATTCTCTACCACTAGCATCTTACCCCTTAGCGGCCTCGAGCTGATGCTGCCCGCAATACACTCCGGCTTAGATAGACTCCGCCCCATATGCGTCAAGTCACTCTACATATTCCTGAGACGGACCATAGTGGCTCTTGGTTATGCTGGATTATATCATTCCTCGACATCAGACCTTCTTTGCGAATACCATAATATCATATTCTCTGTTTATATCCGTCCGTTGTTATTTGCCCAGTCATTCAATCTATCGAAGTACGATTGCAAGTCCTCCACCTTTGCTGCTTTTATGGCCATGTCGTCCGCATACACATATACGTCCGTCTGTCCATCTCCGCGAACTGCTTCTATCACGTCCACTGTCATTAGGTTGAAGAGTAGGGAACTGACGGGATCTCCCTGCAACACGCCAATTGTTTGCGTGATGTCCTCAGATTACAATTTCAGCTTGAGGCTGAACTGTAATATTTATTAACATAACTTAAGTGGAGTGATGGGTGAAATTTCTATTGTCTACATTTTCAAACCACGTCCTTTATTTTTTGTACACATAATTACGGCGTAATAAATAATGGTTTGGAGAAGTTGCATTTCTGTGAGTCAATTAGTTTCTGAGTTATTAACAAATATATTTAAAGAAAAATATATGCATATTTCAAAATGAAAATGAGTTGCTCAGTTTTTCAGTAAAATGTTTTAATTTTCTTTGCAAGACCAGTGGCATATTTAGAAAAACATCACGTATTAGTTTTCCTATATCTTTAATACAAAAGGGGGGAAATTTTTTAAATCACTGCATACCTAAAAATTGCCCTATAAATATGTTATGTTTTATTTCATAAAGTATTCATTTAATCATAAAAATCCATGCGCTATTCAGTTAACCACAGTATTTATTTATTTATTTATTTATTTATTTATTTATTTATTTATTTATTTATTTATTTATTTATTTACTTGTTTGCTTGTTTATTTATTTAATTATTTATTTAATTATTTATTTATTCATTTATTTATTTAATTATTTATTCATTTATTTAATCTGACAGGATTAAGGCCATAAAGCTTTCTCTTCCATCCTACCAGATAGCACGTATAAATACAAAAAAGAAATACAAACACTGATGAAAATAATACAAATTAAATTAAAGCCCTATAGAGGGTCAAAAGAACACCATAGAGCTCTCATCGAGCTAATATGAGAAAAAAAAGAGAGAAAAACAGAGATAGCAATGATGACAGCGGTAACTAATAATAATATGAATAATAATAATAATAATAATAATAATAATAATAATAATAATAATAATAATAATAAATACATTACATATTAATTGCCAATTTTACAACAGCATAGTTACAATATTTACTATATGTCATGGGTTAAGCTGAAGTTGCGCAATCTGACAGGTGTTCAACAAGCAATTCCATGAACTATAATGTGATTTTTTAAATTTAAATTTGAATTTTGATATTGTTCGACAGTCTCTGACATGGTCAGGGAGAACATGCAGTAAAAATTTTATGATCCTATCATCAAAATTGTAAGAGCTTTTATACTTCGAACTTGACGAAATGTGCTGGAAAAAAAAAGAAGTGTGAGAAAGCAGCTTGTAAAATTTGCATGGAACTAAAGTTGAAGGGTCCAGCAATTTATATATTGCGTAATTTTTATTCTTTTGAGTATAGCAGAGCATTGGAACTTGCTCAACATATAAATAAGAGATTGCTGATTCATTTTTTACAAGAAAACGGAAATGCGAATTTTTACTCAAACTGACCAGAATTTCGCCCGTCTCCCCACTTAAAATAATAAATAGAACATATACTAATCACACGTAAGTTACGTAATTGTACAGAAACTTGACCAAATAAAATTACACAAGATAAAAAAAATTGTAACATATTCGTTTAGGCCTCAATGAAACAGGCATAACAATTGAAAAATATTGATGATTTTGAACTGGCAGTTAATAATCCTCTTAAAGCTATTCCTAGGAAACTTTTATTTTTGTGCATCCACTATACTCAGATTCTTTTTCGGAGTTGGATGTCCACCTTCATCACTACTCATTTTGGAAATGTAAGAACATTAGCATACGTTTTCTTGTTTGTTACAGACATCATACTCAACTTCCGAACGACGTATGTGAACCGCAAGGGCGAGGTGGTCTCGAACTCGCGCTCCATTGCGCTCAACTACCTCAAGAGCTGGTTCATAGTCGACCTCCTGGCTGCGCTGCCCTTCGACCTTCTCTACGCCTCAGATGTATACAGCGGCGAGGTGAGTGCATGGGTCATAAAACATTACGCTGCGACCCAGGAAATAGAATCCGTTTACATGTGCGCTAGCGTTTTTTATATTTTTACGGCGTATAGTGTAATGTATCTAGAATATGAACCCTCTGCATCAAACTGCCAGCCATATGTTTTGGAATTAGCTGGACCGTCCGTGGCATACGAAAGTGTATGAACTTTGAGTCAAGGTTGCGTTCAATTTTTTCTTGTAACATGGATGTTTGTCCATTTTCATCGTGATGCACTCATGAGGACCAGCATCTTGTGGACGTCTATTTTCATATTAAAATGGGTGTAAAGACTATTTTAGAAAATACATGAATATAAATGGATGGAAGATAAGAGAATCTAGATAATAATTAATATTTAAAATGCTCTCTCAATTAATATCACTCAATAAAAGAATTGTATTCCAATGGATACCATCCCATTGTAGAATCCTGGGAAACGAGAATGCGGATGCACTAGCCAAGAAGGACAGCATTGCTACTTACAGACCTGTTACTGAATCTGCATATTACTCTGTGAAAAGATTTATTAAATCTACATACTTAGACTTCAACAAACAAAATTTGATAACACAATCTCAAGGGAAAAAATGGAACTCTCTGCGGATAATCCACAGTTAATTCCCGATTTACCACGAAAATCGTCTGTAGCTGCATTTAGATTGGCAACAGGCCATGATTGTTTGGCCAAACACCTGCATAGAATTGGAATATATCAGTCCCCTAACTGCCCATTGTGCAACTCAAACCAAGAAATGGATTCGAAACACCTCAAAATCTGTGCTTCAGTGGCTCACCATGATAATATCTTTGAAAAATATTGGAGTGCAAGAGGTCAAATGACTTTATTGTCAAACGCCTGGCATTAGAAAACAACAGATAATATTTAATGGTTCAAATAAATTAGATGTGATATTGTAGTGAGTTCAATGAGTTAGTATTTGATTGATATACTGGCTGAACTGATTAAATTGGACTGGATGACTTACTCCGTGATGAACTAACAACGTGACTGACTGACTGACTGACTGACTCGCTTACTGATTTTACTTATTCATTTATTTACTTAGTTACTTATTTACTGAATTAACCGAATAGACTTCCTGCATTAATCTGAGTGAATTGATGTGCTGGCTGGTTGTTGAATTAGCCTAGTTGATTTTACTTGACTGGCTAAGCAGGACTGTTTGAATTAACTGACTTATTGGACTCACTAAAACGACTTCATAAACTCACTACATCGTTTCATTTCATTGACTGGTCTGACTGAACTGGTGTACTGTCTGACTGAGCTGGACTGTCTGAATTGCACGGACTGACGAACTGGAGTGTCTGAAATATATGATCTGACTGACTAAACTTTGCTGAGATGAAGTGACTGGACTGAATTACTTATTGGACTAGCTGGACAGATTTCATGAACTCACAGCATTGGACTAACTGGACTATAACTAATCTGATGTATTGGAGGGACTGGCTGAACTTGACTGACTAGCTGAAATGGACAAATCACTCACTCATCACTCACTGATTGACTGAACTTGACTGACTAGCTGAATTGAACAAATCACTCTAACTGAACTTGAGTATTTGAATTGGACAAATGATTCACTCACGCACTCGCTCAACTTAACTAATTAAATTGGACAAATAACTCGTTCATTCACTCACTGAACTTGGCTAACTGAACTGGACAAATGACTCACGCATTAACTCACTGAACTTGACTCACTAGCTGAATGGATAAATGCCTCACTCATCCACTGAATTTGATTGAATATCTCTATTGGGCAAATGACTCACGCATTAACTCACTGAACTTGACTCACTAGCTGAATGGATAAATGCCTCACTCATCCACTGAATTTGACTGAATAGCTCTATTGCGCAAATGACTCACGCATTAACTCACTGAACTTGACCCACTAGCTGAATAAATAAATGCCTCACTCACCCACTGAATTTGACTGAATAGCTCTATTGGGCAAATGACTCACGCATTAACTCACTGAACTCGACTCACTAGCTGAATGGATAAATGCCTCACTCACCCACTGAATTTGACTGAATAGCTCTATTGGACAAATTACTCACTCACTAACTCACTGAACTTGACTAACTAGCTGAATTGCACAAATGACTCGTTCAATAACTTACTGAACTTGACTGACTTACTGAATTGCACAAATGACTCGCTCACTGAACTTCACTTACAGCTGACCTAAACAAAAGACTCGCTCATTAACTCACTGGACTTGACTGATTAGTGATCTGGACAAACGACTTATTCATTTTATATCTCATTGCACTTGACTAACTGGCTGAACTAGATAAATGACTCACTGACTAGACTGACTGACAACTAATTACGTTGAGTGCACCGGAAAAACTCGCTCATTAAATGACTAAAGGAACTGTTTTCTTCTGATTCATTGGACTGACTGATTTGACTAACTGACTTGACTTTTTTGATGACTAACTGGACTGAGTGATGGAACTGGCTGAATTCACTGAGTGAACTGGAAGGACTCGCTTACTAAATAACTGATTTTCTGACTGACTGACACTGACTCACTCACTCTAGACCGATTGAACTGGTTGTGGGTGAATTAACTGATTGGATTGGAGGATCTCATTGACTTAATAACTGAAAGAATTTATTTTTTCCTGATTGAGCGAACTGACTGGATCTGAGTGACTGAGCTGGTGGTTTAGTGAAGTAACTGACTGGACTTGCCGATCGATTGACTGGCTGATTTACTGAATTCTTAATTATTTATTTATTTAGTATTTATTTATTTATTATTTATTTATTTATTCATTCCTTCATTTATTCGATCCTTTCATTCATTTACTCGTTAGGAGTCCGGGCCGTCGCACATCCACCTGCTGAAGCTGACCAGGCTGCTGCGCCTGGCGCGCCTGCTGCAGAAGATGGACCGCTACTCGCAGTACAGCGCCATGATCCTCACGCTGCTCATGCTGTCCTTCACGCTTGTGGCTCACTGGCTCGCCTGCATCTGGTACGTGATCGCCGACAAGGAGCGCCAGAGGAACGACGAGCAGTGGGACCTGGGTGAGTACATCACACATCATCGACTAAGGCAGGGACATGACGTGGAATTCACTGTTGTGGATGTTTTTCTGTTTTCTGTGGATTTGCCTGTACTGTCTTAAGTGGGAAAAGTAGCATTGTGACGATTCCACGTCACCTGAGATACACCGTATTTCTGTTTAATTCCATGTCGAGAGTCCAAATAGCTAAAGATAAAATCCAGTATACCTCTGATTGAGGTTCTGGCTGATATGTACATCTATTATCAGGCAGTACATCTTACTTGACGGTAGTGTCAAAGGAAGAACAAAGTTTGTATGCATCTGAAGTCTGATTAGTGTAATATGTTGCTAGTCAGCGATGTATACAATGAAGGGGGAAAGGAACTGGCCAACCTACACCATATCTCCTAGCTTATTTTCCTCATGAGTGATGTCTTATTGGTGTCACTTATGAGGTTCAAACGTGTCTTCGGACAGTTGGCTGAACAACAAGATTCAGCAAGACGCAAGAATAACCAGCGGTAGTGTGGGTATATTAGAGGTCACAAAGTGGGCGTACCCGCCATGTCTTACGACACTACGATGGGTGTGGTTGATTAATTGATATGGACATGTACCTGATAGTTTAACGATCCAAGACATCGGTATAAAGACTTTTATTTTCATAGCACAGCTGAATTCTGCGTCATGTCCTGGCAGATGTTTTGCAGAGATAATCACAGCTGCTCGTAATTGTCCCGTTGTGTTATAGCGACAATTTTGCACTTTGTCCTTGATGAACCCCCAGAGAGCATTATTAGGTGTGTGAGGTCGGGACTTCGTGGAGGCCAGGCAAAAGGAGCTTGATCGTCTCCAGATCCTCTTCCAATCCACCGGTTGGGAAAGGTTGTAAGCCTATTCAGGTATCGGCGCACTTGCAATGCGAAGTGTTGCGAATGCATGTTTTTCCCACCTCAACATTGTTGCTTTCCTTGGCGGCTCCACACCAAAGCGGTCACGAAATTTCATATTCACTGTTTCTACGGTGTCGCTGGTATGACGTCTTCCATGAAGCCAAATCTCAGTCACTAGTCTTAGTTCGATGATAAACGGATTCTGGCCAGCCATTTTTGTTTATAACTGCATGGTTACCATGGTAGCATGGTACCAACGTAAACATAGGTGTATCAACATTTACATTCAACATTCATAAAGTAAGTAAAATAAGAATACATGGTGAGTACGTCCACTTTGTGACCTCATAAAATCTTTGAGTGTCTTTATGCTATAGGGAGGTTGGGGGTGTTATTCAGAACAAGAAATGTTTAATATTTATTTATGCAAAGGTTTTTCTGAAAACTTTTCTTATTCCACTCTAGCAAATGTACGTCCTAGCAACATACCAGTACAGTTTGAATATCAGATGATTTCAATTCAAGTGTAAGCCTTGTTTTTAAATATCTACAATACGCTTAACTTAAATATTATTCCAGAGACTAATGATTAAAGAAGGTACTGAATTTGTCATGATTTATATTGATCGAGACTTTTTTTAAATTCAAATATTGATTTAAAATAGTCATCGTTATCACTGTCGTCGTCATCATCATCATCATCATCATCATCATCATCATCATCATCATCATGTAGCTTCCAAGAAGTTGGGCTACAGATTGGCCCGTTCCGATCTCATAAAGTCTCTTCCAAGGCTTTTTGTACCCTCCGGGGTGAAATTGTTTAGTAATCTAGGATATCTGTTGCAGGGCATTTTATTGACATCATGTATCCGTTTTAAGTTACTGTATAATTTAAAATTTCTTCAAAGGCTGATGTCAATTCTCAATTCTTCCAAAATTTCTATATCTGTTTTGTAGTCGTTCCATTTATAACCTGCTGTCCCTAAATATTTCATTGATTCTGGTTCACGTTAACACTTTGTTTAAAAAAACTTAAAATTGTTTAACGACACGTTAAAAGTGTTAAAGGTACATAACCTTTTTTTTTTTTAATTTTAACACTTTTAACGTGTTGTTAAACAATTTTAAGTTTTTTAAATATTTCATTTCTTCCGCAGTTATTCTTAATTTATCTTTTACCTTGATTGTCCAATTTTCACAACAGTATACTAAAGTCGAAAGATTCAATACGTTTTACTTATAGTTCCCAAACTGTGGGTCACGACCCCTTGGGGAGTTTGTGTAAAGAGCTTAGGGAGGTCTCAAGATGATTTGCAAAACTGGTCTACGCTCTGCTAAAAGTGTAATTTCAACATTCCATCAGTGGGTTATATTTCAGTTAGTTTTTTCTTTATATTATTTTGGAATTTCAGCCAGTTTGGACGCAATTGTCTAAAAAACTTATTCAGTATTCATATATGACTAGGTACTGTAATTATTTTTTGAGTACCATACTCAGAAAACTGTTGTTTAAAATTGTGCACTTCAGCAAAAATAAACCCAGTATTTGTCATATAATACGTAGTTAAATTTTCTACAATTCCCTTATTAAAGTGAAATTAATCAAATTTCTTTTTGTAAAGTAATATCGATTAGAATTCGAGTTCCTTTATAAGTTCGCTGGAAACAGAGAGGTCAAGTATCATTTCCGATTTTAATTGAACTATTACCGCAGCGTCGCAGCTTTAATTTTAAGTATTAGAAATTATGTTTGCCTAATGTTTCGTGCCGTTGCATCATAATATATTTCTATTTTGTTCGTTCTTTGGGTGATATCCACTGGTTTTGAGTAAAATTATCACTGTTTTTTTTTATTGTACAGGGATTTGCATTTTTTGAATGGGGTTAAGTACCGGTACGGTTTGGTACACAATAGTATGGAGGGGGGGTCGCAATAAAAGTCTTGCCCAAAAGTGGGTCGGACCTTCGAAAAGTTTGGGAACCACTGCGTTATACAAACTTATCTGGGTTTTCGTTAAAGTTTGTTTTGATTTGAACACATTGTTAGTGAGACCAGTAAACTTATGCGATTGCTTAATTTATAATTAATACCAAATTCATTATCAACTTACGAAGATTAAGCCGAACTCATGGGGGAAAATTAATCTGATCGTCTTATTATGCCGTTCAGTGTTTCTCCACTTAATCAACATATTTCATTCATCCTTTTAAATGTTAGCACAATTAGTGCCTTCATCAATAATTCATGGTGGCTACCTGTTGCTAACAAATTTTTTTGTGTAGTAGGCTATATAGGAATGGTGAATTTGCAAAACGACTTAAGTCCCTATAAGTAGTTTTGAGAAAATTAAAGAAAACTGTTTTTGGTCTCTCTGAACCATATATTGTTACAATATAATTTTTTATATGTAAGGGAAATAGTTTTAGGATAAAAATTCATACTTTTGTACTCTTCTTCAGGTCGTAAAAAATTTAATTATCTTCAGTACTTAAGTTGTTCTACAAATTAACTTCAATCCTGCGTCATAATTATTATGTTAATGACACATAAACATGTTTAACTACATGTATTTATACCAAAATCATAAAATAACCTTATTGCAATTGTTGAACAACATTATTTTGAACAATTTCTTAATCACAAGAGCACAGACCTGTGATGGAGAAAAGTATGATGTTGAAGAAATGTTTCTGACCACTTATTGCCATTAAAAATTTGATTAGTGTGTTGTTCTTATTTTGTCCGGACAACTGTCGCAAAACAACCACAGTTCTTTAATGTACTGGATGGGACACAGTTATTGAAGTAGTGTGCAGGAGAAAATTACATACTTCATTGACTTTTCTTGGCCTGTCTCTCATGGTTGACACAAAAGGACATTTCACTAGTTTTCATGTTGTGCACAGAGAAAGCTGGGACGGTAAGTTGGCGATAGCAGTATATATCCTGAACTGGTGTTCAGGCAAACATACATTTTTCATGTAGTCAAATGTGACAGCAAGGAAATCCTCTCTCTCGATGCTTAACTTGGATCCATATTGCAATACTTTTTACTTCAGCTACAAGTTTAGCACGATTACTGAGCATATTGCTTTTCATTTTCATCCTCTGTTCTTCAAACGTAATAAATTTTCACAACTAAAGAATTACTAATGACAACAGACAAAAAACATTTTATCAGCTGATTGTATGATTAAAATTACATATTACAGTAGAATCTCTATTATCCGTGTTAATGAAGGAGGTGGGCTGAACGGTTAATCGAAAAAATCGGATAATCAGTACCATAAAAGATTTTCGTAAATTTGGTGAATATGCTTACACGCTCGTAAGCTCCTCTATGTTCCTGTATTGAATACACTAGGTGGTGGATCAGAACTTCACTGATTTAAGTCTGGTTGTTAACAATGGGTTGTTAAGTTGCAAGGAAGCTCCTTATAATGGCTGTCTGTCGGAAGATAGGAAGAGTGGACGTTTCATGTTGTAGATTTACGCACTTTATCCTTGATTTTTATTAAATTGCATACAGTTGTAATTCTAATCTCGTATTCTGAGATAAGCCACAGTTTCTCGTTCCCCAAACCACTCTATTTGCACTTTTTGATACTTAGTACAACATGGTTTCTTTTGATACCGTTGGAAGAAATTTTATATAGAAGTTATACAGTACGACAACTCGAACAGTAGACCATACTATGTAAGGACAAAGTCTTATAATAATACTCTCTCAAAAAAATAACGTGCTAATATAATGTACAGAACTTCATACATTTCTGTAGAAAGAAGAAGCAAGAGGAAGACAGTAGGATAATCCGACAATCGGTTAATAGGGGACGGATAATCGGGGTTCTACTGTATGTAAGTTTCTTCAGTACTTGATAGGCAAAACAACTTAAATCCAGGACTAAAGTCGTTTTACCTCTTAACCAAATATTCTGCTGGTAAGAAAAACTATACAAAAGTCGTGGATTAAAGTCATTCTGCTACTAAACGATGCCCCTTGCACACAGTAACATAATCATACTGTCAACTCAGAACGCTCAAAATGTGGACTTAAGTCGTTTTGCAAATTCACCATTCATAGGGATTTTGTAATGCTAATTCCAACTCCTTTAGGGATAATATTTCACCGCACACATTTTGTAATTCTAGAGGACGCGCTCCATATTTTGAGAACCTCTGTTCTAGGTTATTAATGAAATGGGAGGAAATCCCGCCAAGTAATTTCCGCCGGTAATTTTGAGATTATGAGATTACAGGCTAATACATGATGCGATGAAGGAGAGATTAGGTCGATTCTGTATAATTTCCATTACGTAACGCGCAGTGTAAAAAGTCAAGCATCAGATAACTGCATTTTATAACATATCTAGTTTGGTTCATGTATTTAATTCTCCCTACATTTCATCGATCGACCAGACGACTTCAATCACAGTACTGTATATTTTACTTTTTTTATTTTTGTCCTCTGGTTTTCTGTTAATGAAATGCGTTCCTCCGATGATCGTGCTTGCATGCTTCTCTCTAATAAACAAGGAATGAGTAAACGGCAAGAAAGTTTTAATGCATATCGAAGTAACGAGAGACTCTCGTCTATCCATTTAGCATTTTGCCTTCGACCGCAATAATATATACTTAAGTACACAGCAGGGATGTCTTATTTTATGAAGAACTTGAGTTGAAAACTGAAAGCGAGAAAGACAGAGAAAGAGAAGGGAGAAATAAAGAAGAAGAAAATGAATTAAAGAAATTAAAAAGAAAATAAGTCGCCAAAAAAAAAACAAATTATGTAAGAAATGCAGAGCAAGCAATAAAAGAAGTAAATGAAAGGGTTTAAGGAAAAAACAGACAAACGTGCACGGAATAAAAAAATAGAGAACGAATAAATAAAAATACAGGTCGCCATGGTAACTCAGTTGGCAGAGCGCTGGCTTACGATGACCTCTGACCCGAGTTCAAATCTCGGCAGTGACTGAGCAATATTTGTGGTGGACAAAGTCAAGATTGTGAGGGCTTTCTCGGGGTTCTTCCTTTTTTTCTATCGTCATTCCACCAACATACTCCACAATTTCCCCTCTATTCTCATCTCTGTCTCGAAAAATAAGGCATCCCCTGTATTTTCATGACGCTGAATCGATCGTTCGACATGGTGGAAGTTCCACGCTATTAGAAATTTCATAGATCTGCGTCGTGTACTTAAAATTTTCAGTAATCCTTAATCTTGTAGCCTCCTGGGACAAAGTACGGTCCTTGGATGTGAATTTGATAATGGAATGAAGTTTGTCGGAATGTTGCTAATACCCAAGGCCGGGTATTCATGGAGATCGCGAAAAACAGAACATAATAGATATATAATAGATTTTTGCTAATCTTTACTAATTAAGTGATTCTGATTAATAATATGCGGATAAAACAATCGCGACAAATCGCGAAATAGAGTTCTAATAGCGAAATATGAACACATTCGCGAATTATTACTATTTACTTTTTAGCACATCTTAGTATGTAATGCATGTGTGACTATTTTAACGCATGCTATTTAAACTACCGTAATATGTTTATGATGAATCATATTTGGCTCTTGGATTTACGTATACAGGCAATAAAATTGCTCCGTACGCCCATTGTGTACTACAGTCTTGCAATGGTGATTAATAATTGCGAGCGAGAGCTCTTTTATGCCCGCTGCGCGCGAGCGGAGCTGTTTTACCTGTAAACATTGCTAAAGGATGTACATATCTTAGAACGCAGCGCATCATGACGGAACGGAAGCGCTTAAAGCTTTCAAGGAAGAATGGAAGACACAATATTTATGCTTCGAACATGGTGATGAAGTCCAGTGTTTGTTGTGTAAAAAAAATATCATTTGCAAAGAAAGCAACATAAAACGGCATTATAAGACGCAACATGAAAAAAAAATATATATAGGCATTATTCAGGAGAAGAGAGAAATAAATTCATTTCGGAATTGACATCGAAGGTAAATTAATTTACATTTGGGTCAGTAGATTGTACCTAGATTTCTTTTATTTCTTTATTTTAAATGTATTGTTGATGTTTCATTTGTTGCTTGTTTCTGGATTAGACTTTTATTAGACTACGTACGTGTTTCTTTAATTTAGAAATAATATTTTATCTTTGATTGCACTTTAACTTATACTATTACTAAGCTCAAAATGCTAATTCACTTTTATTCCAATAACTATTTTCAGGATTTTGAGCAGATATGAACTAAACATTTTGAAAACTTTGATGCAAGAAGCTTTTTTAGTAACGTCACTATAAAATACACTTGAAAATATAATTTCAAAACTAGGCCTATTAGACCTAATTGCACCAAATTTTGTACAGATGATATTATTATAGATCTGTTTATATAGTTTAAATTTTACAAATTTTGGCCGAAATTGTGGAAGTTTTAAAAGTCATACATATCCCCTTAAATGATTGACCCCAAAAATTACGTTGGCTCTCAATATCTTCATTTAATCAATTTGTTTTTTCGTGTTACGTGCATCTCACAAATCACTCTAAGAAAACTCATTACATAATCACGACTGGAGAGTAAGGACTACATTTTCACAATCACACAATCAATATACTCTATTTCAATCAATATTGTCATTATTATTTTTTCAACAAATACTCAAAAGTACTTAGAGATCACACACGTCGAGCAGGTAGACCCTATTAGTTTCTCCTAACCAATGAAGCGAAGTATTTACATAATAAATAATAATGCTTTTAACAGTAAAATGGTTTACATACAATTAACTTTTCCTATTTCTCTTTTTGTTCCTAAAATACCCTTCCCTTAGCGATTTGTTTATATATGTACATGTATATTAAATAACTTAATAATTAGCCCTATTACATAGCCAGAAATTTAGTAACGCAAGTTATTGTAATAATTGTTGCCTTTATTCGCTGCATGTGCATGTACTGTACATCCCTGTTGTCTACGTTACGACGCTACGTAGTGGATGCGCTATGCGCTCGTGATCAAGGTTGAGCTCTTCTACCATGGTTGGGAGCTAATATCGTCTCATCCCTGGTGCACTATGTAACAAAGTGTTAAGTAACAGTTCTTATTGCCTGTAAAACTGTGTACACATTTGGAAACTAACCACCCCGAATGTAAGAACAAGAATATACATTTTTTCAACGTAAACTTGAAGAGTTAAAACCGTTGCTTACATGATTATACCCGTATAATCACGTAAGCAACGATTAAAACAATGTCAGAATACGTCGGTGAAAAGTACGAAAACCGACAATGAAAATGCTACAGAGGCGTCATACCGGGTGAGTTTTGAGACGAGGAAGCAACATCATTCTTCACATTAGAAATTTGAAGGTAGCCTAATTTTTTATAATTATGCATGTAATTATTATAATGGAGAAGAAATGGGAGTATAAGGGTACAGTGCATCAGTTATTCATAGATTTCAAAAAGGCATATGACTCGGTTAAGAGAGACGTTTTATATGATATCCTTATTGAATTTGGTATTCCCAAGAAACTAGTTCGATTAATTAAAATGTGTCTCAGTGAAACGTACAGCAGAGTTCGTATAGGTCGGTTTCTGTCAGATGCGTTTCCAATTCACTGTGGGCTAAAGCAAGGAGATACACTATCAACTTTACTTTTTAACTTTGCTCTAGAGTATGCCATTAGGAAAGTCCAGGATAACAGAGAGGGTTTGGAATTGAACGGGTTACATCAGCTTCTTGTCTATGCGGATGACTTGAATATCCACAAACGATTAGGGAAAACACGGGAATTTTACTGGAAGCAAGTAAAGAGATAGGTTTGGAAGTAAATCCCGAAAAGACAAAGTATATGATTATGTCTCGTGACCAGACTATTGTACGAAATGGAAATATAAAAATTGGAAATTTATCTTTTAAAGAGGTGGAGAAGTTCAAATATCTTGGAGCAACAGTAACAAATATAAATGATACTCGGGAGGAAATTAAACACAGAATAAATATGGGAAATGCCTGTTATTATTCGGTTGAGAAACTTTTATCATCCAGTCTGCTGTCGAAAAATCTGAAAGTTGGAATTTATAAAACAGTTATATTACCAGTTGTTCTGTATGGTTGTGAAACTTGGACTCTCACTTCGAGAGAGGAACGGAGATTAAGGGTGTTTGAGAATAAGGTGCTTAGGAAAATATTTGGGGCTAAGAGGGATGAAGTTACAAAAGAATGGAGAAAGTTACACAACACAGAACTGCACGCATTGTATTCTTCACCTGACATAATTAGGAACATTAAATCCAGACGTTTGAGATGGGCAGGGCATGTAGCACGTATGGGCGAATCCAGAAATGCATATAGAGTGTTAGTTGGGAGGCCGGAGGGGAAAAGACCTTTAGGGAGGCCGAGACGTAGATGGGAAGATAATATTAAAATGGATTTGAGGGAGGTGGGATAATTATGATGATAGAGAATGGATTAATCTTGCTGAGGATAGGGACCAATGGCGGGCTTATGTGAGGGCGGCAATGAACCTCCGGGTTCCTTAAAAGCCAGTAAGTAAGTAAGTATGCATGTAATTATTGAAAAAATATACGCAGTTTATAAATACTCTGCATGTTTACGCAACTCGTGGCTATGCATGGTAATTAATGTGGTTGTAGACATATTGTCGATGTTAAATACGTACAGAATATAAATATGGAGGCATATTAAATTTACATCTATATTAATCTAGTGATTAAATTAAATTAATTTAATTTTAGGATCCGTGAATCTTTTTTAGAATCGGAAGGGATCCTCGATCAAAAAAGTTTGGGAACCTAGGACATCATTCATCCAAAGATGAAATTATACATAATTCCGATGGTCATCAGTTTGAGCAGGACACGTAAATGTTCTCTTTTGGTAGGGGTATCAAAGTGATAATGAAGTAACATTTCATTTCAGACTTGCAGTAAGTACGTAGTTTATTCCTTCGATGAATCCCCTGTAACAAAAATAGCGCACGTCCTGGAAAATCTTGGAATATATTTTTTTAATCACAGTAATTTTTCCCTTGTGCTTCGCATGATGAGAATGAAACGCTTTGAAAAGAAAGTGAACGAGAAGAATGGTTAATTAAAGCTAGAAAATAAAGTTGAAAAGAAAGAAGGCATTGACCCCGATGAAAAGTGTAAGGTTGTGAGAATAAAACAAGTTCCCAGTCTCTCAGAACCAGGATCAGACGGAATAAATGCAAGCATTTTTCTAGCGTCGGGATTTAAATGAATTCCGAGGAACGCTTTCCTCGAAAAGATTCCCATGCATCTACTTAAGCCCTCCACTGAAGTGGCTGTTACATTACGTTGAAATGCACGGTCGCTTCTTTTCCTTTTACTAGATTATAATCACACTCGGCCACGAAATTAGAGCATCATGAAATAATATTACATACAAGTATATAATCGTATTTACTGACATATGTACATTCTTTCTCCTTCGACAATTATTATTTATATGAATATTTTTCCATCCAAAAATTTTGCTAACACCGACATTAGCTGACTTCGTTAAATTTATACGGTCTCTTTAAATAACTTATTCTAAAAACGAAAATTATCTGTATTATGTACAACTATTATTTCTTTAATAATTGAGGTGTTCTCTAGAACTTGACTACAAAATCTTAATTTTAGATACAGAGCATATTAAAATATTTTAGATCTCGTATGCGCAGAACGACATTCCAGTCTTTTTAGAGGGCGCTGTGTTTGTTGGATGTAAATAATATTTTGTCAAAAATAAGACGTGTTCTTAAAGGTTCAATGCAGTGATGCATAATTACAAGGATTATTATTATCATTATTATTTAACATTAGAAAGAGTAGTTTGAATAATTTTTCCCTCGAAATTATTCAAATCAACTTTACAGGGAGTTATACCTGAAAATCTTGATTTGCAGAAAGAGTAGTTGTTTAAAAATTATATTTATAATTAGTTATACTGCAATTAACGGTTAATGCCGGGTAATATTTTGGCGAATCCTCGGACCTCACCTCATCTCACTACATCTCGCCAAAATATTGTAAAAAATTGCACAAAATTGTAAAAATTGTAGAAAATTACTAAATTGTAAAACTGTAAAAATTTGTAAAAATTGTAATTGTAATATTGTAAAATTTTGACTTGTTCCACATCTTAAATCTTCATTGCTCATGTAAGATCTATGGAATAAAATGAATGAATGAATGGAAAAGTGTGGAAAAGTCTGGAGAGAAGTGAAGGTTACGGCAGTAAATCGTGTTCGTTGGAAAGTTCTCACTGAGGCCCTATGCTCCACATGAGTGAAAGGATATACTACTACTACTACTACTACTACTACTACTACTACTACTACTACTACTACTACTACTACTACTACTACTACTACTACTACTACTACTACTACTACTACTACTACTACTACACTGCAATTAATAATAATTACAAAAAACACAGTTGCGTGACATCCCATAGAGGGTGACAAGTCCACTGTTAGCCTCACGTCCACATGCCTCAGCAAGGAACTTAACATTTTCCAATTGGCCGTAGCTCGACGCTCATCGCTGTAATTTTTTTCAGAAGTAATCAAGAATGCTGATCGTCTAAGATAGCGACTTGCGTCTGTGATTTATTGCAGGTAATATCGCAAGAGGTTTTGCAGACGGATTTACGAGCAACTTCGGTTGCAAATAAATTTATCCAGGAGAAAACCAAACCTTAAGTGGTATTTATTAGAACTATTTCGCGAATAAAATACTCTAATAAATAAAGAATTACCTAAAATAAATTAACGATTTATTATTATTATTATTACTATTATTATTATTATTATTATTATTATTATTATTATTATTATTATTATACGAGAATATTGTACGAAATGGAAATATAAAAATTGGAAATTTATATTTTGAAGAGGTGGAAAAATTCAAATATCTGGGAGCAACAGTAACAAATATAAATGATACTCGGGAGAAAATTAAACGCAGAATAAATATGGGAAATGCCTGTTATTATTCGGTTGAGAAGCTTTTATCATCCAGTCTGCTGTCAAAAAATCTGAAAGTTAGAATTTATAATACAGTTATATTACCGGTTGTTCTGTATGGTTGTGAAATTTAAACTCTCACTTTGAGAGGGGAACAGAGGTTAAGGATGTTTGAGAATAGGGTGTTTAGGAAAATATTTGGGGCTAAGAGGGATGAAGTTACAGGAGCATGGAGAAAGTTACACAACACAGAACTGGACGCATTGTATTCTTCACCTGACATAATTAGGAACATTAAATCCAGACGTTTGAGATGGGCAGGACATGTAGCATGTATGCGCGAATCCTGAAACGCATATAGAATGTTAGTTGGAGGGCGGAAAGTAAAGGATCTTTAGGGAGGCCGAGACGTAGATGGGAAGATAATATTAAAATGGATTTGAGGGAGGTGGGATGTGATGATAGAGAATGGATTAATCTTGCTCAGGATAGGAACCAATGGCGGGCTTATGTGTGGGCGGCAATGAATCTCAGGATTCTCTAAAAGCCAGTTGTTGAATAAAAGAGAATTAAAGTGAAAGAACGTCTGAACAAATGAGAAGTGGAAGAGAGAGAAATTGGAAGTGTAATCGAGTGAATTAGATATTTCATGTGATTCAGTGTTGTGGTTGGGAGTAGTATCAGGGGTAGTATAACTGTAGGAATATTATTGAAATAAATTTACGGAAAGAGACAATAAATGAGGAAATTTAGGATTGAAGGAAAGAGAAAAAAGGTAAATGCGTAAGTAAATAGAAGATATAATAGTAATGAAATAATAAGTAATGTAAGTGTTGTAAAGTAGAGAAAATTTAAATGTAAACAAATAATTTAGATGAAAAAACCTGGAAAATAGTGATTAAGAGTAGGTATATTTGAGAATAGGGAATAACAAATAAATAATTTAAATTATTAAGGAAAGGATTATGCAATATTTAATAGGAAAGCGAGAAATGGAAGAAAGAAGTCTAGATATGAGATAGAATAGAAGAAGATGGGTAGTAAAGGATAGATAGCAATTCAATTAAGACAGAAGAATAGAAAGTAATCAGGAAATACTTGGCAAATGAATATATTAACATATAAGTGTGGTATGTATTAAAGGGATGATGGCTCGAAAAGCAGAAATGTAAAGGTCCACCATAACTATGAAATGTGAAGTTGGCTGAAAAATGAATATCAAATCAAAAGCTATTTGTAAGTAAGTACCTTATTATTATTAACTGGAAAGACGTATCCTTCTATTACTTGAGATTTTTGCTTCAAGCCGAGTCATTTATCTTGCCAAATTTTCTTTAGGCAAGCAGACCCAACCTTTATTTCGGAGCTGAGTGTACTGATCATCTATTATTTTCCGGAACTACTCCATTTACAGTACGTAACTGTTCTGAAATAACCCTTCCATTCCTTTTTTTTCCACATGAACAGAAAGCACTAACCTTACAAACCAAGATTAATTTCCAATATAAAATCACACGGGAAATAACAGACATTTAAAAAAATAATGTTATTTGCTGTGCTACGATACGTGGAAAGAAGCCCACAAGTGTAGAAGCTCTATTAAGGATTCCTTTGTTCGGCTTCATTTGCAGAAGGAAACCTCAGCACTCAGAAAACACGATCATAATGCAAATTTGTCTTCTATAGAATCCCACTGACCCCCGCCGCCCAACCGCGTCTGCTAGGCCTATATCAAGAGCTGTTAATCAAACGCAACAGTGTATTGCTAATGGTTGTTTCCGCTATGTAAACTCTGAAACTTATCACAATGTTTCTATATCAAATTGCTCGTTATAATTGTAATCCGCGATGCTAATTAAATCACAGCATAATATGTTATTCTTTGTAAAGTGACATGAGTTGCAGTGCCAACTTTGCAACTTCATTAAGCTCTGAACATGATACATATCATTAATTTTAATGTTGTGGAACAACAGACAGTTGTGTTGATCGCGATATTCAGTGTACAAAGACAGGAAGCTGCGGTATTCGGTACGTTACTCCGTATGAAGTTATTTGAGGTGTAATTTACGATTTTTATATAATAGTAATATACGTTACAAGAGCGGTATGTTGACGTTTTCATGTTCGAGGAAAAGATTGAAAAAGCGAAACGTAGTTGAGCTTTTTTAATTTCCGAGAACATGAAAACAAGCATACCGCTCGTTTATCGTACATTATTTTGTGCGAAGATCGTTTATTACATACCTGAAAGACGAATTTCTAATTAGTTGCAATGAAATCTCCATGTTGGTTTCTGTTTAATGACGCCAACTTCGGAACACCAAAATATCTTTCTTGCTATAAAATGTTTTCTGTGTTTACTATACTCCAGCAGGCCGTGATATACGTCTGTCTTTCCCCCCCCCCCAATCTATAAATGCGAACTTAAAACAAACGGTAAGGTTATGTAATGATTTATTTTTCATTTTAATATTTTAACAATATTATTTATATAACATATTGCAGTAATAACATCCTCATCTGGAATCTTGTTGATTTTTTCACGGCTTCCTTAATGTTACTTGTATCAGGAATGCAATAAGTTTCGTGGACTAGTAGACTTTACTTAATTTTTGCAAATATTTAAAAACAATAATTAACATTGCAATTTAGGTGAAATTGCAGTGGTAAGTTTCCAATTTATAATTATTACTACGTTAAACGTCTTTAAAAATAATATGTTAAAAGCCTAAAGCAGTAAAATGAATGTCGCGCTTAAGCGGTAAGAAGAGGGGAAATTGTTATGTGTGTTACGTTGGGAATACTGAATGTGGTATTTCACACTTACCGCGTATTGGTTCTGTGCGGAAAACAAGCAAATACGCACGATCTCGCACAAATGCATATTATTAGACTTCGAAGTTGAAGTCCCTGTCGGGGAGATACAGGTTAACTGACAGCGGAATATTGGATGGAGGTGGGGGAAAGAGGCTAGGTCTTGTTTAAGTTTTCTATCTTTTATCCATTGCGCTGTCTGTCTAGGTGTTGTATTGTCTTTATTTACCTTCCATGGTATTCGTACATCGCTTCACGGCTAGAATATGGAACCTACAAAACGAAAGAAAAATCTTAATAGTACTATAAAGTCTTAATTATAATCACGGGCTAGTTGAAATATTTTTTATTAAAAAAGCCGCCCTAAATAAGGGTTCGAATAGATCGGCCTACTAATCAATTCATAAAGAATAATCATTAAAACCAATTGTGTGACAATTTGAAAGGAAAAAAGAAAACATTAAGATAAAATGATACTAAAACATAGGAAATCATTTACAATAAAAGTTTGTTGGGTACAAATGATTACTAATTATAGCTAAGGATGATTTTAACACATGAGATCCTATGGCATCAATCGTTGCATCAGAAACTTTAAATTGTTTAAGTTGATTTAAATTTTCTCGTGGGATCGTGCCACGGGCACCGAACATGAGCCCAAAAACTGTCCAATGTGTGATGTGGTATTGTGCTCCAAGATGCTGACAATAAGGCTCATATATGACTTGTTTTTCACGACACACCTCGTGTGGCTGTTGCTCATGCATCTCGAAACGGATTGTGGGATCAAGGATGACACCCTTATCCTTCTGCCGATCAATTATGATGATATCAGCACGTCTAGTAGAGTCATCAGAAGAGACGCAACCAACCTCATCATAAATCTCATAGGAAGCATTCTGACGGATTGAAGATGCGATGAGAGAACGAACTGTATTATGTCTGTTGATTCGGAGCAATTCTCCATGATGGCAGAAACCCAAGACGTGAGGAAGCGTTTCTTGCTCGTCGCATCTTCTGCAACGGGTTGAGAAGAGAAGAGTTTTACAATATAGTCTACTAGTACAACACAAAGATTTAGTACATAATTTGTAGGAACAAAAGCCGCCCTAAATAAGGGTTCGATAGATCGGCCTACTAATCAATTCATAAAGAATAATAATTAAACAAAACAATTTTGTGACACTTGGAAAGAAAAAGAAAAAAACATTAAGATAAGAAAACGTACTTAATACAACACAGAAAAATTCATGAAGCGTTGTTGAATGTTATGAATTCACCTACACAATAGAAGGCTTGAGAAATTAGGTAATTTGGTCGTAAATAATCTTATGTTTAGAGTTTGATTTCTTATATCCATACGGAGGCTATTGAAACTTTTTACTGCCATACAACGTACTTCTTTTTGATAACACGATAGACTCGATGGAGAAAGAAAGTCATTTTTGACGTGTATTTATGCTATGAACTATTGAATTAGTTACAAAGTTTTCACAATTACATACGAGGAAGATTATTAATGAAAAAATATATTGACAAGCCATGGGCATTATTTGTAGTTTTTTCTAAATAGTCCTACACGATTTCCTATATTTGGCACCTACTATTATTCTAATTACTCTTTTTTTTGCAGTAGGAATATACTATTATTATTTGTGGAATTTTCCCAGAATATTATTCCAAAACTCATCACCGAGTGGATGTATGCAAAGTATATTGTTTTTAAGGTATTGATATTTACTATATCTTGCATAGATCTGATAGCAAAACATGCTGAATTTATTTTAGGGGTAATTTCTTTAATATGATTTTTTCCAGTTTAACACATTATCGATTTGTAAGCCAAGAAATTTGGTTTTTGTTTCTATTAGGGACCTATTTTTAATTATTGCACTTGAAATTAATTAACTTATTTTGTAATTCTTATGCGTAATAAAATTAATTATGAAAGTATGTGAATGTAGTCGTTCTTCTTTATTAGTCTTAAGAACAAATATAAAATTCAACGTGATCTGACATTAAAATTTTCAAAAACTGTTCCTGACATTAAAAATCTAGTGTAATCAAAAGAAGGCCATACTTCTCATTAATATATTTTGTTATTCCTACGACTAATAAAATTAATTATGAAAGTACGTGAATGCAGTCTTTCTTCTTTAGTATTTTTAAGAACAAATATGAAATTCAACTTGACCTGAGATTAAAATTTTTCAAAACTATTCACGACATTAAAAACCTAGTGTAATCAAAACAAGGCCATACTTCTCACTAATAGATTTTAATAATTCCTAACAATAATAAAATTAATTATAAAAGTACGTGAATGTAGGCTTTCTTCTTTATTATTTTTAAGAACAAATAAGAAATTCAACTTGACCTGAGATTAAAATTTTTCAAAACTATTCCTGACATTAAAAACCTAGTGTAATCAAAACAAGGCCATACTTCTCACTAATATATTTTGTAATTCCTAACCCTAATAAAATTAATTATGAAAGTACGTGAATACAGGCTTCTTCTTTTGTGTTTTTGAGAAGGAGTATAATATTCAACATGACCCGAGGTTAAAATTTTTCAGAATTGTTCCTGACATTAAAAACCTAGTGTAATCAAAACAAGGCCATACTTCTCACTAATATATTTTGTAATTCCTAAGCCTAATAAAATTAATTATGAAAGTACGTGAATGTAGTTTTTCTTCTTTAGTATTTTTAAGAACAAATATAAAATTCAACGGTGGCCGGATAGCTCAGTTGGTAGAGCAGCTGGCTACGGACTGGAAGGTCCGGGGTTCGATCCCAGGTGGTGACAGGATTTTTTCTTGTTGCCAAACTTTCAGAACGGCCCCGAGGTTCACTCAGCCTCCTATAAAATTGAGTACCGGGTCTTTCTCGGGGGTAAAAGGCGGTCAGAGCGTGGTGCCGACCACACCACATCATTCTAGTGCCGAGGTCATGGAAAGCATGGGGCTCTACTTCCATGCCCCCCAAGTGCCTTCATGGTATGTTACGGGGATACCTTTACCTTTTACTTTTATAAAATTCAATGTGATCTGACATTAAAATTCTCAAAAACTGTTCCTGACATTAAAAATCTAGTGTAATCAAAACAAGGCCATAATTCTCAGTAATATATTTTGTAATTCCTAAGCCTAATAAAATTAATTATGAAAGTATGTAAATGTAGGCTTTCTTCTTTAGTATTTTTTAAGAACGAGTATAAAATTCAACATGATCTGAGGTTAAAATTTTTCAAAACTGTTCCTGGCATTAAAAACCTAGTGTCATCAAAACAAGGCCAAACTTCTCAAAAACATATTTTGTAATTCCTAACCTAATAAATTTAATTACGGAAGTACTCTAATTTCTAGTAAATGTCTACATTTCTCCTGGTAGGTGGTACTTCAGTCTTCAGTACATTGAATTAGTGGTATTCGGAGAAAAAATGTGAGAACCCTATCTTAGTGGGCCAGCCTCATAATTTGACCAGCAGCATATGGTTGCTTGATTATGTTAATGTTTTCGTATGTAAAAATCTGTAAAGATTAGTTTTGAACAATAAATTCACTAGATGTTATTGTTCGTTAATGACACAAGCGGGTAAAATTAGGAGTGTGTGTTGATCACCCCGAACTAGGTGCTCTGCCCAGCAGCGTTCGTTTCATGCGAACGTATTGATCTGCAGGACGCACGTCTGTTCATGCTGCATCACGCTGTACCGTCAATTACTTATTCATCAAACTACGAGAAGAATTCCCTTAGCCAACAATTCCTCAGAGGAAATACGTCGAAATAATGCTGGTTTCTCATTGTTATGAATATCAAGATTTCAAGTAATCAGGATTCTCGTTGCACACAGCTCGACACGTACAGTACAATGTGCATTTCGCGCGGCGTCTTAGTTTCTCCCCTAGTGTTCATATTTCTCAGAAGCTAATCATAACTTGGCACTATTCGTCTCTAGCCTCTGCCTTTATACCCATCATTTGCATAGAGTGTAATATCTCCAGTAATTTTAGGATAGTTTTCACTTTATATTTCTCTTTTTTTTTAATTTATTGAGTATGCCCCATACACATACATATATTATAAAATGTAATCGAAAAAGTCATGAAACTATAGTCTGTGAAAACAAAAAATAACACAAGAATTTATTAACCTCTTCCCTTACTATATATTTTACCAATTTTGTGAAAAAAAAATCACTGTAGGCTACATCACTAATTTTCTTACATACCTAACAAATCACTATAAAATAAACATACATTCATACCTGAATTATTATTCCGAGTTATCTCGTGCGCCTTGATTCCAGCTCTGGCAGGTGTCCCACTTTGATTTTCTCCTGAACTATTTACCAACTTATGTTCTTTTTTTATGGATTAATTTATGAGGTACAATACCAGTGCTGTTATGAAGGCGTTAAATGTTGCTTGTCGTCTGATAGACTCGAAAGCAGGGTATTACGCACAGTGGCACATTGCAGTCCGGACAGTAGTATCTGCTTTTGTGTCGAATTTGTTTGTATTTTGAGTTTCTCGCAATACTACACATGAAATCCTGTCTGGTTGGGTTGTTCTTCAGAGTTCGTGGAATAACTTCTGGAAAATGTCTACCTGTAAGCCGAAGTAGGTTGGGCGATTTTCCTGGCCATCCTGCCTTGAGTGGTAGGACATTCGGGGTGTATTTTTCGAAAATCTTACGAATTACCACCATTCGATAGTCAAAGGGTGTCTTCCTGCCTTCAGATATCGTATACCAAACGTAGGAATCCCACCACCAGATGTAGCAATATCACTAACTTCTGTAGCCATCTAGTCAGGAAAAGGTTAATGAAGTTATGGAAACGTATATATTCGGGATAATAATCCTTAGCAGCGAAAATGGGACTCACACGAGTGAGTTAACTCGGGTTAATAAACTTTGACGGAAGTTAGCAACCCGAGCTAACTCGGGTTAATCAGGGAAGTGGTTAAAGAAAGAAAGCAAAATAAGAACAAATAGTAAGATGACATAAAGTTTTAGGCAGAAAGAAGAAAAAGTTTGAAACCATGAAATAAATAAATCAACTGAGAATTAAAATAAATAATCTTCCCAAAAACGTATTTTTAAACGATATTCTTAAAACACTGGCAATTTGGTAAAATTCTATATTCTAAAGGAAGTTGGTTAAAAGTTGTTGCTAAAAAATGGTTGTCCTTTCTTTCCATAAGTTACTGAGCTATGCTGAGAAAAAATATATATTGTCTTTTTTTCTTGTTAAATAAGTATGTATATCTTTATTAAACTGAAATATAATATTACAATGTATTAAATTGTTAATAACTTTGTACATGAAAATGGCAGCACCTAATTTGATAATTGATTCAACTGGTAGAACGAAAGAAAATTGATATAGATATTTAACTGGAGTGAAATAATGAAAACCCAATAAATTTCTTAAAGCTCTCTTTTGAATAATTTGTAAAGGTCTCAAAGCAGTTTTCTTATTATGTCCCCAAATAAATGACATATACATTAAATGAGAATGGATAAAAGCATAATATACATTCAAGAGACAAGATATAGGCAAAGATATTTTAAGCCTTTTCAAAATACCAGACATTGGAGCAATTTTCTCACAGCCAAAATATGCTTATCCCATGTTAAATGTTCATCAACAATCAAACCTAAAAATTTGACTGATGCAACTTTTTGTATTACAGAATCATTAAACTTTAATTCTTTCGGAATAATATAATAAAATGAAGGTTTAGTGAAAATCGTATACATAGTTTTTTTTTTAATTCCAAGAAAGCCTGTTTGCGCTTAACCAGTTTTCAAGAGTAATAATGTCTGCCTCAAACTTTTCAAACAATTAATTCTTTTGATTAATATGTAGGCCTCTGGAGCAAATTAATCAAAGGAGGCGTATATTCCCTGTGGAAAATTTCTCTCCTTTCTCATTAAACGAAACTCGATGTTGATTACGAGAAAACGGCCGGACAAGGCACATGCATTTAGCCCACCGGTATGGACCGTTGTGCTACCTCAAATTTGATGTAGGCGAGAAATACAGTGGATTCTCCTAAGTTCGACAGAACATAATTGAAAGTTCTGTCGAATAAGGGAAGTGAGTGTGGCAGGTGAAATGAATACAAATTCTTACTGGTTATCCATCAACGAATACAGTACTATACTTGCATTTCCTGCCCGCCCCCGAGACTTGTGTATGCGCTTCTAGTACTACAGTGGGTTTCGACAGTTCCGTCTCACAAACGACACAATTCTCAAATAGAAAAAGAAGAGTTCATTAATTTGAAATCAGTGATCAATATGGGTGTCCTAAGTATGACTACAAGACCAGGACCAATTTTTATTCAAATGGCAAACCCATTTCTTAGTGCCCGTATATTTTTTTTATTTTATTGGGTTATTTTACGACGCTGTATCAACATCTAGGTTATTTAGCGTCTAAATGATATGAAGGTGATAATGCCGGTGAAATGAGTCCGGGGTCCAGCACCGAAAGTTACCCAGCATTCGCTCGTATTGGGTTGAGGGAAAACCCCGGAAAAACCCTCAACCAGGTAACTTGCCCCGACCAGGATTCGAACCCGGGCCGCCTGGTTTCGCAGCCAGACGCACTGACCGTTACTCCACAGGTTTGGACGTGCCCATATAGGGGCGTGTCTAATTCTCCTACGTAAGTAGTCGTATAGGATGTCGAATTTGATTTCTGTCGAACTTAAGAGCTTCCACTGTATCTGGAATGAAGTCTAATTTAAAATAAAGAATTAACTGAAACTCGCACTTTTTAACCTTTAAACCTGAATATCCCTCTTAATTCTATAATTTTTTTAGCATTCAATACATTATAGGCATTACTTGACTGAAGTATGGATATAAAATATCAGAATTGATATTCGATAAGTTACTGTTATTCCTTTGAAGCCTTTGAAGTGAAGGTGTACGAAGTATTGCAAGTTACACGAAATCATCAACAACTGTTTAATTAATTAATTTCTCCTTAATTAGAAAGTGTCAGTAATAACGTTGAAAGCTTTTTTGTAAAATTAATTACAAAGAAAGGTCAAAGCAGTACAGATCAACTGTCTCGAAAAGGGCATATTTCGTTATATAATGCAGTCCTTAACCTTTTCATCCATGATGCCTATCCCACGTTATAGATGCAGAGAGAATTAAACAATAATAGAAACTTCCTAGTAACGATTAATTTGAATTATAATGACGGAACGCTTGTAAATGCAACTAAGACGTCCACACCTGTGGAGTAACGGTTAGCGCGTCTGGCCGCGAAACCAGGTGGCCCGGGTTCGAATCCCAGTCGAGGCAAGTTACCTGGTTGAGGTTTTTCCGGGGTTTTCCCTCAACCCAAATTGAGAAAATGCTGAGTAACATTCGGTGCGGGACTCATTTCACCGGCATTATCACCTTCACCTCGTTCAGACGCTAAATAACCTGAGATGTTGTTACAGCGTCGTAAAATAACCTACTTAAATAAAAAAGAAACTAAGAAATATAAAAACGTGATAATGAACAATTAAACTGACATCACTTGTTATAAAATGTAGATAATTATATTAGAACTAAGTAAAATGTATTATCAGAACACACACTATGCCTCAATTACAACTACAAATATGAGGGATCAGAGTCGAGCCGATAACTTGCATAACTAACAGATGGGATAGTAGAGCTGCATGGAAAGTGCTGCGGGACACCCTAGATCTTCCTAATCTGCTCTTCTTTAAACGGAATTCGCCACCTCTCGTCTCCTCCCAGTTTTTGCCATCACGAGGTTTGAAAAACATATTAGGTATAGCCAGGAATCAAACCCAAGTTGATAGTCTGGTAAGTTAACTAGTGTATACCGAACTTAAATTGCGTTGATTACACTGGTCTGCATGGGTTTTGTTGTTTTGAAAAAATAGTGTTTCTGAATCAGATTTTCATACTCATTCCAAAAATGAAATCCGTTTTTATGTACCATGTCAGAATTTTTCATAATTCAAATTTTATATTTCTAATATTTTTCATAATACAGTAAGTCATTATTATTTTTCTGCGCTTGGCATTTGTTAAAAACCATTATTTGACAGGCACGACAGTAAGAACACTAATCAACAAACATATACTTTGAAATTCTTTCCTTTCTCAAAATAGCTAAACTAATACCCTAATTTTGAGTCGAGAAATAGGAATATTACGGTAGATTTTGTTTATTAGCTCTAGTTTTTTACATATACTAACCTCAAATAGAAATATTAAAAATACACTTAGAAACGGCCTTTCTCCCTCCTGTTTATTATATACATGAACCATATTACTCATTTATGGAGAGAAAACTTTTATGCTGGAATCGCACTAAGCCGAAATTCCCATCTCGATACATTATTATGTGCAGAGGATCAGATTATTATTGCAAGAACAGAATCTGAACTCCAACGTGCCATACATAACTTAGAAAATACTGCTTCCAAATTTGACGTGACAATCTCAACACAGAAAATAAAAGTAATGGCATTTTTAGGCACAGAACCAAGTCAGAGTAAAATTTGTGTAAATAATATTTTAATAGAACGTATTAATTCATTCAGTTACCTTGGCTACAATCTCTCATTTGCTGTCGAAAAAGATAGGATTAAAATTTCCAAACTCACCAAGATGCTAGGTGTAATCAATCAGATTTTTAAGTCTTCTCAAGTCCAGCGACACACTAGACTCATGGTATATAAAACTCTTGCTCGATCAGTCCTCACACATGGAAGCGAAGCCTGGACCATCAAAAAGGCTGACGAAAGAAGACTCACAATAGCTGAAATGCGATTTGTGAGAAGAACTGTTGGTTACTCTCTCCTTGACCATAAAAGAAATGAAGAAATTCATAAAGAATTAAAAGTAGATTCAATAACCCAGTACATAAAACAATACAGACTGAACTGTAAATAAAATGTTGCCAGGATGTCCTCCAACCGCTTACCATAACTGATCTTACGCTATACTCCAAGAGGCCGAAGGAATTTGGGAAGACCGTAACAAACATGAAATGATGATGATGATGATGATGATGATGATGACACTTAGAAACTCTTTCTTTTCTTAAAATTGCTGAATTAACTTAATTTTGGGTCAAGAAAAATGAATATGACATTAGATTTTGTTTAGTAGGCCTAACTCTGATTTTATAGATACACTAAACTCAAATAAAAGGACTTAATCACGTGAACGGCTTCTTTTTGCTAGTCCCTTGTACGCCTGTTCTGGGGCGTCTCTTGTCAGTAGTCCACAAACATAGAAGCGTTCCATTTTCCCTTATACTTTCGTTCCATTTTCGAAATGTGCTGGTGGAATCACTCTCCATGTTCATCACTCACTACGCCGCAGATGTCAGGGAAGTGGTCCAGGTGAGAAAGTAGGAAATGGATTTTGAGTGACATGTTGCAGCCTAATCGATGGTACTTTTCTAGAAGATTATTCACAATCTCAACGTAGTTGTCAACTCTTCGATTTCCCAGACATCCATGCACAACATATTAAAAATGCCTCCCTTGCTATAGAGAGACAATTTTAAAAAACATTAGCAACAATAACTCATCATTCCTTTATTCAGTTATGCCAACATAATTTATAGACTCCAAATTTCCCTAGTATCCATAAAATTACCCATGACCCATCGCTGCGGTACTCGGATGTGCCAACGCAATCTCCAGGCGTCAAATTTCATAAAATTTTATCTATAACTTACAGTAAATGGGTTATATCTGACAATCAAGAGCTAACTCAAAGTTTTAAATGTCATGTTCGTTTTTTTTTTCAAGTCAGAAAGATTTTCACTGTTGTACAGTGTAATTTTAAGGTAAATTTATTGTACAATCTACTCTCAGTGTGTTAGTATCAGTTCTCATGCTTCAGTTTGCAGTCCAGGTGTAGTTATTACGAGTTTGCACAGAACGCCTTCCTAGGATTAGTTCATTCTGCATAAAAAAACAACAGGCCTTTATCCTATTGGGATTTGATAGGCTTATTTTATTACATCATTAGTGGAAATTCGTTAATTTTTATTTCAAAATATAGTGAGCTACATTTCTATGATTGTCACTTTCCAGCATCCTTAATTACCTGATAAAAAAAACCCTCTTGCTTATTTTCTCGTTATGTGTAATCCTATAAAGAAGCTTTTATAAATGAATAACGGGCCAAGTATCGAACCCGGGGCCTTTGGCTGATCGCACCAACGCTCTACCGACTGAGTTATCTAGGAACTCTCTCAGACCCCGGATAAATTATTTCACTTATGTCCACATACCTCAAGTAGGTAGGTTGACAGAGCCTGAAAGACAGATTTCTATAATTCACGTTACTGTTCGTTAACAGAAAATCACAAATTTAAAAGTCACACGAAAATGTGCACTCATTGCTGGACTCTGACGTTCTGTCAACCCACTTGAGGTATGTGGATATAATAGGAATAATTGAGGCAGGGTCTGGTAGAGTTCCTGGGTAGCTCAGTCGGTAGAGCATTGGAGCGCTCAGCCAAAAGTCCCGGATTCGATACTCGGCTCTAGAACAATTTTTCCCTTGAAATTATAGGGAGCTATACCTGAAAGCCAGATTTGTATGAAGTTCTTATATTTTATTTTTAATTTGTGAATAAACTGCTTTCGAAATTTTCAAACTTTCTCGTACCGGTAATGCAATGTTCACGAAGCTGGCGTTTTGGTTTTTCTATTCTCTCATTGTTCTTTATCAGAGTGAGCGTTCCGATGAGTCAGAATAATCTTTGTGGTAATAAATTGACTTCTTTCGTGTCTGGCACTGCTGCCAATTGTGACACTCGCCAAGCCCAGTCAGCTCCATCAATCAAAGCAGCATTTCACACTGCCAGCAAATATCGCGGTGAAAGTGAGGAAGGGTAACCCATCAGCAATGCAGTCAGTTGACGGTTCCTCACCAAAATATCGGAGCACAAACCCCCGATTCGTTTCATAAGACTTTTTTTTTTTGCAATAGGCGACTATGAGACACATTTTCACGAATACTTTTGTTTCCGCTCATTTCATCATTGTTTCATCATCATGATTTAATTGCAATTTATTTCTACTATAGTTTAAATAAAGAATTACATTCCCAACAGTAGACAAGCCTCTATGCAGTTATAATAAAAAAATAATTGAATTACCAGAATAACTTCTATGCTTATTAGTGTGGCATAAAATCAAATGTTGAAAATTTCTCTACGTTTGGAATCACTGTGAGCAATTAAAACTCTAATTATCTCCGCGTAATACTAAACGACGGATGTTATTGAACGAGTTGTAGTGAACTGTTAAATTAATTATCAAATTCTTCATGCCACTGGAATTTTTGTTTCGTTGAATTCCAGTTATTTTCCTTTCGGTACATAATAAAGCTTAATATCGTCCAAATGTTTCCTTCGGTAACTACGAAATTTAAATACCAAAGAATTAATGACTAGGAAGTTTGAATTACATTCTGAGTATATGCAAATAATTTGAGTGGAAATATTGTGCTCTAGGCTAATTTTAACAGTACTCCAACCTACTAATGACATTTTCCCGAAATATGTATTCAAATGCAATTACGGTTCTATCAACTTCCTGATTTTAATTAAAGGGGTGATTTCAGTAATATTCTGGGGTAAGTCAGCTGTAACAATCCCTGTAAGTACGATATCTGCAATTACACAATTGTGCGCTTCACAATGAAAATTACATTTCATTAATAAGAAATTTTAATATCTCAATCAATAACATTTTATCATTTCAAGACAAAGCGAGAAGAACGATCCATGTCACGTGTCCGTGGTGTTTAGATAATACCAGTATTACGTGAACATGAAGCATAATTCTTTCCACTGGTGGCCAATTTTCAAAGCTGCTTTTCGTACGACTCGGATCATTTTCCCATTTAGTGCTTTAGGCACGTGATAGTGTTCATGCTAAGCCACTATAGGGCAGCACCAGCTCATTTTACAACGATATTTTTATTATATGTAACATTTTCAAGGAACATGGTGCCGCGCCAGTGCGCTGATCTTCTGTCCAGATTGTATTCCCGGCCTAATCCTCATGGAATTAGTGATGAGGAAGCAGACGTTGTAGAGGATTTTTTCTACTTCTGTTTTCTTTCTTCCTGAAGCAGGACCTGATCAACAATATCTGATTCACAAATGTCACTTATGACATTCGGATTTGGAAAAATCATTACATATATAGGGGTATTCAGAAATACCAGACACTCTGAGAGTGAGTTCTCCATACCTGAACAAGAAAATAATGTACCTGTAATGTACATAAATGTCCGGAAACGTCTGGTTCGTGAGTTATACAGAGTGATCCGCGCTTTAGGAATCAGTTCTATAGGTAATTTTGAGCATACTTTAGAATTTCATGTGAACATGGGTCCGATTATCAACGCTAAGGAGTTACAACTGTTTGAACCCTGCGAAAGTGACAGTAGTTTCGAGCAGAACTAAGAATTATTCACTTAAAATACAAAGAAATATTAATTCAAAATACTGTACTAATCATAAAATAAACATATTTCAGTTTGGAAGCGGATTTTCAAATATTCCTCTTTCCAGATCAATGCACTTGGCCGCACGGATGTGAATGGCGCGCGCGTAGCATTCCGTACCTCGGCACGGAATAAGCGCAGCTGATAATAACCAGACCTATCTTCCTCTTCTTCCCCGTACTTCAAGCCACAGCGAAACCCTCCGTGTAGTTTACATTCCAATGTTTATACTTACGCTGCAACTCCAAAGCCTGATTCACAGTATGACGTTTGTATTTTTACGAATAATTTGAAACTAATGATAATCGGACCCATTTCATATGATATTTAATGCTCAAAATGACCTATAGAACTGATTCCTAAAGGGTGGGTCATTAGTCGTGAATTATCCTGTATTCGAAAGATTATATTTTTAATACTTGGATCTGTTTCGGGGTAAAATCCAAAAACCTCTTGACTGGACCAATTTCCCCATATAATTGATGTTATCAGTAAAGTAACTCTACCTGTCTATGTAAGCACATTAAAGGTAGTCACGATCATACATGTCCATGCGTGCTCTGAAGCAGGTAGAGTACATTTTGAGCATTTTTTCCTTTATTGTGACTGGATAATAATTGAAATGAAGATATACTGCATTGTTCATATGCTATTATAAAACATTCTGTCAATTTGAGATTAGGGGAGAGTCGGGTAGTATCGGACATCGGGTAATATCGGACAGTGAGTTTCTTTCATCTACCACCATATGGTAGTACCTGAATGACATGGTTACGTTTCTCAATGCGAAACGTAACCATGTCAATCAGGTACTATCATCGTGTGGTAGATGAAAGAAACTCACTGTCCGATATTACCCGATGTCCGATACTACCCGACTCTCCCCTAAATATGACATCTGTGTTTTTCGTCGTGAGTAATCTTTCGATTGTAACTCATAAACTAGGTATTTCCAGATATTATGTGTCTATGATTTTTTTATTTTTTTTTCTTTGTGTGTGAATATTAGTGTAAGGAAATGTTATACGTTATTTTTGCAGAACTCTTTAGGTATTTATATTTATTGTGTTACGCTTACGTGAATTATATAGAACTCAGACCTTCATATAATTATTTGTTAAGTAAAATTACGTTTTGTTATAGTCAAGTTATGAGGTTAGGGTTAATGTTAATTTATTTCTGAACCATGTAATTCAATCACTAAATTCTAACAAATGTTAAATTTTTATGTTTATTAATATTTTGAATTGCTTGCTCATAAATGATCTCATATGGGCGATGGGAAGAATAGCCTACTTCCCGTCAAAAATTGGAAAAGCATTCCACAGAAACTGACCTATACGGACTCTGCTGTACGTTTCACTGAGACAATGTTACTATTAACTGAACGGCATATGTTTTCACATTTTTGACTAAAGTAAATTTTAGTTGAACTGGAAACTAGCCTATTATCATCTTTCTCGGACCTCTATTTCCACCTCATTCTCCACTCACCTCTTTATATACGTGGAAGGAAGCATGAATAGGAGTGTACGGAGGTGGATGTACAAGCGGTAGGAAATGGAATGCGGAGCTGAAAGTAATAGAGTGTGGGGGTTACACAAAAGATGACGTATTGGGATAGCGAAGAGGAGTCGAGAAAAATGAGCCCTTCTGACGAATGGGCCAACGGAAGGTCTGGGTCGTTCTACTGTAACTAATGGTACATCCTTCCTAACCCGTGCTGATATTGGAAACATATAATATCCTTCCGGTTCTCAATTCAACCTCCTCCATCTTATTTTTCTCTCCTTTTTGTTGAAGGAGGAAAGTCGGATTTTCAGCAAAAAGAAGAATTGCCTCAACAACACAGGAAATCAATACAGTTATATGCAGATGCTTTTTCTTTTTGTACTTCCTGCTATTCCAAAAAATTATTTTACCTCTTTTTTTTTTAATTCGTATACGCTGCACTGATTTCTATACATATGGAAAATAATACTAATTTTCCTACCAATTTCCCATTTTACTTTTTCATTAGGCCTACCTATAGGGTGGTTCGGAGTAATTTACATATAAATACAGCTTTTTTTTTTTAAGTTCAGAAACCCATAGCCTCTTACCTTGAAAGCATTTTGCAGTCAGTTTTATATGTTAGCACTGTGAACCTCTAGAATGATTCTGTTCCATTTTCAAGTATGTTAGCTTCTTTTTATCATAACAATAACCCTAAGTTTAACTGTGCTCAATTTACCCCATGGATAGGGATTTCGGTCTAATATGTATTATTGAAGTAAAACATGCTTTACAGTCCTTATAAAATCAAATTATCCCAACCATAGGTTAGTGTATGTACCCTAGAACACAATGCAGAGGTTAGAGTAGGCATTCAAAAGTTGTAATTAGACCTAACAAGATAAAAAGTTCAGCCAATACTTAAGTTCTTCGTAAGACTTATTTTGTAAATTTAAAATATATCCCATTAAAATCAGGTACAGAAAACACTTAGGATATTTATTTGTCTTTCACCAATCCATAATGTGTGTACGTGGCGTCAGCCACAAGCAACAAAATATCAAGCACCATTTTGCTATCTTTTAGATAGTTTTCCAGAAAAATGTGCAATTTTAAACATACGAATTGTGCCATCGTGCAATGTTGCAATCAGCAGCTGTTATTTTCCGGTGAACAATCCATTCACAGGACATGTTTTAAATAGAGAAGTGGGACGTCATTAGCTCATTACCATGTAGATAGTTTTCAGTGTCGCAAGAAAAAATGTAGAGTGTGTAGGCCTACTGTCTAATTTTTCTATTTTAAACGTGTAGATAGAAAGTGCAAGCAGTATTTTGGTTTGTATTATAAATAGTTACGTTTCACTTCAGTTTTTAAAGTACGAGTAGTTAACCGAAAAATTTACATACGGGAAAGTAAATTTCTAACGCAGTTCTTAAATTCAATTGCTTGTTTACATCTATTGCCCACATTTCTTGTTCCCTAAAAAAACGCACACACAAACAATAGTTCGTATCTGTTGACTCCAGGCAATAACCTTTTATAGCGTTTTCACAGTTCCATAGACTTACTTACTTACTTACTTGCTTGCTTACTTACTTACTTGCTTACTTACTTACTTACTTACGTACTTACTTACTTACTTAGTTACTTACTTACTTACTTACTTACTTACTTACTTACTTACTTACTTACTTACTTACTTACTTACTTACTTACTTACTTACTTACTTACTTACTTACTTACTTACTTACTTACTTACTTACTTACTGGCTTTTAAGGACCCCGGAGGTTCATTGCCGCTCTCACATAAGACCGCCATCGGTCCCTATCCTGAGCAAGATCAATCCAGTCTCTAGCATCATATCCCACCTACCTCAAACCCATTTTAATATTATCTTCCCATCTACGTTTCGGCCTCCCCAAAGGTCTTTTCCCTCCGACCTTCCAACTAACACTCTATATGCATTTCTAGATTCGCCCATACGTGCAACATGCTCTGCCAATCTCAAACGTCTGGATTTAATGTTTCTAATTATGTCAGGTGAAGAATACAATGCGTGCAGTTCTATGTTGTGTAACTTTTTCCATTCTCCTGTAACTTCATCCCTCTTAGCCCCAAATATTTTCCTATTTTCCATAGACTACATTTTAAAATTGCTATGAGGAACGAAAATTTATATAGGCTATTTTCGGGGTCAAATTTCTACAAATTTAAGGGACAAAACTAAATACCATTCAATTATTCATTACCAGAATTTACTGCTCTCTTAAATTGACTAAAGCTATTGGGTATTTAGTCAATAGCTTTCCTCAATTGCGATAATAAACGTTTCATTTAAAACATTTGTTTTCCCCGAAACTTGAGCAAAAACGAGCAAAATAGTATTTGACTTTTCAGTTTGAAATATTTATTTATTTATTTATTTATTTATTTATTTATTTATTTATTTATTTATTTATTTATTTATTTATTTATTTATTTATTTATTTATTTATTTATTTATTTATTTATTTATTTATTTATTTATTTATTTATTCATTTATTTATTCATTTATTTATTTATTTATTTATTTATTTATTCTGGTGTAGTTAAGGCCATCAGGCCTTCTTTCCACACCACCAGAAATACAATACAACTACAAGAAAAATTATACATCAGTGCAATTAATCTACAGTAGAACGAGTTACAGAATGAATATGACATAAAAAACAACTGAACATACAAATACAAATTGAAAATAATAAGAATTTGTCTAACATATTAAATGATGCAAAAAAAAGAGCAAACAAAAAATGAAAACATATACAACAAATACAGACACAAAATAACAGTGTCACTCAGCATTATTGCTATTAATTAAGGGAAAGTAAGCTGTTCTAGTATCCTGGCACGAAGACGAGAGAAATGATTAATCTAACAAAAGGAAATTATTTCCAAAATACTAAAGATATAAACTTCGCCATAAATCTAGCAACTTCTCAGGAACAGATTACGTAAGATAAAACATACTTTTCTAACTTACTTTTAAACTGTGACAGTGTCCGGCAAGCCCTGACGTCACTAGGTAACGTAAATATCTCATTGTTAGAGATTAAGCTCCTGAAATTAATGACATGGCTTAGGCTCACCCGGTGTATTAATTCATTTTTGTACTGGAATCACTAAATAATGTTCGACCAATCTGTATTGCACCGTATCTTTAGAGTCAAATCATTCGTTCTCTTTTTTTAGATTCAAACTGTTCACAGTAACAATTACAGACCTTTAGCCAAGGTCCTCACTTTCTTAACACTCAAGTTACCAGCTTCCCAATCTATCTTTACACCGGCAGAAGATTTTTAATCAAAGTGAAACCTTCTGTTACGATTATGAGGTGTTGGGTAGTAAAGAAACGACTAGGCAAGTTGTCGTATTACCTTATACTGCTATGTTTCGGCCCTAGTACATACAGTAGTAAGATTTGGAAGTGTGTAATCCTCCCAGATTTCTTCTTCCTCTTCCCTCTCGAGATTTACGCGATCATCTGAGTGGATACTTGCTAGATTGATAGTCGGCTGACTGGTTTATGGCCATAAAGTTGCCTGGAGGTTCAGGCGGTCAAATTCACTGAAGATACGTGACCTCTTTGCTTAATTAGATTCGTCCCCCTCACTTAGTACAGTCATATCCAATATCAATTTACGCCTGGGGATACCGCCCAGCAACACAAAGCCAATTAAAGTCTTGCTAACGCGCAAGTTGTAGCCTCGCACAACCTAACCGCGATTATAATTTGGTAATGAGTGGAATGACTTGCCCCTGGAAAGAGTCCACTGTTACGTTAAAAGCGGAACAAATATGATAATCGTAAATGGGATTGATATTCTTACCGCAAAAATAATGACAACTTTTGTGTTTTAGTGTGTAAGTCTAGCTAGAATAGCTCGTATAAATATATTAGTCTCTGTAACATGCTACATGTGCCAGCAATTAGCAATGACACACGCTACCATAGTTATAGTTCGTGACAAATGTTCATAAACACATGCGTTTCCATAGCTCACGACAGAAATGTTTGTAATTACTTGTACTGCCATATTTACAGTTCACTGCAAAAATGTTTCTAATTACTTGTACTGCCATAGTTACAGTTCACGACAAAGATGTTTCTAATTACTTGTAGTTCACGATAAAAAGTTTGTGATCACTTGTACTGTCATAGTTACAGTTCACGACAAAAATGTTTCTAATTACTTGTACTGCCATAGTTATAAGTCACGACAAAAATATTTGTAATCACTTGTACTGTCATAGTTAGTTCATGACAAAAAGTTTATAATCACTTGTACTGCTATAGTTGTAGTTCACGACAAAAATGTTTATAATCAGTAGTACTACCATAGTTATAGTTCACGACAAAAATATTTGTAATCACTTGTACTGCTATAGTTGTAGTTCACGACAAAAATGTTTATAATCAGTAGTACTACCATAGTTATAGTTCACGACAAAAATATTTGTAATCACTTGTACTGCCATATAGTTCACGATAAAATGTTTTGTAATTACCTATACTACCATAGTTACAGTTCACGACAGAAATGTTTGTAATCACTTGTACTGCCATATAGTTCACGATAAAAATGTTTGTAATTACCTATACTACCATAGTTACAGTTCACGACAAAAATGTTTATAATCACTACCATAGTTATAGTTCACGACAAAAATATTTGTAATCACTTGTACTGCCATATAGTTCACGATAAAAATGTTTGTAGTTATACTACCATAGTTACAGTTCACGACAAAAATGTTGTAATCACTTGTACTGCCATAGTTATAGTTAACGGCAAAATGTTTCTAATTACTTGTACTATCATAGTTATAGGTCACGACAAAAATATTTGTAATCACTTGTACTGTCATAGTTATAGTTCACGACAAAAATTTTGTAGTCACTTGTACTGCCATAGTTATAGTTCACTAAAAAAATGTTGTAATCACTTGTATTGTCATAGTTACAGTTCACGACAAAAATGTTTGTAATCATTTGTACTGCCATAGTTATAGTTCACGACAAAAATGTTTGTAATCACTTGTATTGTCATAGTTACAGTTCACGACAAAAATGTTTGTAATCACTTGTATCTGCCATAGTTACAGTTCACGACAAAAATGTTTGTAATCACTTGTACTCCCATAGTTATAGTTCACACCAGAAAGTTTGTAATCACTTGTACTGCCATAGTTACAGTTCACGGCAAAAATGTTTCTAATTACTTGTACTGCCATAGTTATAGGTCACGATAAAAATATTTGTAATCACTTGTACTGTCATAGTTATAGTTCATGACAAAAATTTTTGCAGTCACTTGTACTGCCATAGTTATAGTTCACGACAAAAATGTTTGTAATCATTTGTACTGCCATATTTATAGTTCACGAAAAAAAAAATGTTTGTAATCACTTGTAACGTCATAGTTATAGTTGACGACAAAAATGTTTGTAATCACTTGTAATGCCATAGTTACAGTTTACGACAAAAATGTTTTCAATCACTTCTACTAGCCTACCATAGTTATAATTCACTATAAGTGTTTGTAATCACATACACTTGAATAGTTACAGTAGTACACGAAAAAGTATATAATCATATGCGCTTCCCTAGTTATAACAAATGTTTGCCATCACATGCGCTTCCATAATAATAATAATAATAATAATAATAATAATAATAATAATAATAATAATAATAATAATATTAATAATAATAATAATATTAATAATAATAATAATAATCATTCACCACAAGTGTTTGTAATCACATACACTTGAATAGTTACAGTATATAATCATATGCGCTTCCCTAGTTATAACAAATGTTTGCCATCACATACGCTTCCATAATAATAATAATAATAATAATAATAATAATAATAATAATAATAATAACTATTCACGACAAATGTTTGTAATCACATGTGCTTGCATGGTTACAGTACTCGTGCATGATAAATATGTGTAATCACATGCGCTTCCCTAGTTATAATATACGACAAATGTTTACCATCACATGCGCTTCCATAATTATACTTCAAGATAAAAGTTTTTAATCCATGCGCTTTCATAATTATAATTCACGCATTTTTTTATAATTATATTATGCGTTTCCAAATAATAATAATAATAGTAAACTGCCCCCCATTGAGGGTAGCCCTTACGGACTCAGTATATCCTCAAAAAAAATTATTATACGTATGTAAACATAGATATTAAATTTTAAAGAAGGAAAACAAAGAAAAGGGCGTGAAAAATTACAATTGCTATTAATGTAGCACCATGTGATTAATTAGAATTTGGCAGGATTTTTTTAACACAATTATCACAGTGTCATCCCTCAGAGATGTTGGCAGAGCAAACTGCCGTCGAAATACTTCGAAAAAAGCTGGTGTAGTCCCTCGAGCACCTATGAGCAAGCCGAATACCTCAACGTGAATTAAGGCATATTTCAGCTTGAAATAGTTGACTGTAGGCTCATAGATCGACTTCTTCTCAAGATGGACCTCACGATAAATATTTGTAATCACATGCGCTTCCCTAGTTATATATAAATCACTGCACATGCTTACAGTCACGCACGCTTCCATAAATTTATTGTATTTCACGTCAAAAGTTTTTATCACATGAACTTCCACAGCTATAGTTTACGAAAAATTATTGTAATCACTTGCGCTACCATTGTCATAATCAAGAACAATAAAATTGTCACCATGTTTCTTATCGCTGTTATAGTTCGACCACATGGCTTTTTACCAAGGAACAGAGTTTTGATACAGATCCGTGTACTGTCATGACATTCATGACTATCTCATCCACTTCGTAGTCTCCTTTGCAGTTTAAAAAGGCCTTATAAACAGTTTTAGAATAAATTCTTTCTAAGATGGTTAGTTTTGGCACACATAAGCATTCCAAAAGTCTTTATTCATTGAGTGAGTGATTTCACGAGGGCTGGGCCCGGAATAGATTCTTCCACTTAGGCTGTTTAGGCCCATTATACTCCTTATATGTTATGATTGTCTAAGTTCGACGGTTGGCTCGTATGAAATTCATTAATCCGACGCTGACAGGGGGGCCATCCTTCCTTGGCCCTGCAGGTAAGGTTCCATCGAGTGATGAGTCCGAATCCAGAGGTCAGAGAGCCCCAAGGGCTTAGAACGTAGATCAGAATCCGTACTACTTCCGGACATCATCGCAGCCTATTTTTACTATGGATACAACTCCAACATTATGGACAATATCATAAGAAAGACTAAACACAAACACAAGAACAAAACAAATATATCACTCTAACATACGAAAACAAAAACACATACAAGATTGCATCATCTTTCAAGTAACTAAAATACAACATTGTATACAGAACACACTACAAAAACTTCTAACACACAAATAAATACAACTTAACAGGTATATACAAACTATCATGCAATAGTTGCAACGACTTCTATATTGGAGAGACTGAAAGATCATTTCAGACATGTTACAAGGAACATATCACAGCCATAACTAAACTTCACATCAATTCAACCTACGCAGAAAACATCACAAACTTCAATCACAACTACAGCAACACAAACACTGACATGAAAATATTACATATCCAGCCAAAAAGCCAGAAACTTGACACTTTGGAACAATATGAAATTTACAAACATACAAAAACACACCCACAGCACTTCCTGAACACTCAACTCAATTTCAAAACACACACCCTTTTCGACACAATCATGAACACACCCCACCACAACAGGGAACCAGAAGATAGCGCGGGACCTTCGCTAGGCTTCGAACAACGAGTGGAGTTCCCGGGTAGCTCAGTTGGTAAGAGCGCTGATACGTTCAACCAGAGGTCCCGGGATCGATACTCGGCCCCGGAACAATTTTTCCCTTGAAATTATTCAAATCTGCTTTGCAGGGCGCTTTACCTGAAAGACTAGATTTGTATAATATATACGTCACTGTGTACGTTAACAGAAAACCACAATTCCAAGTCACACAGAGATTGTGTGCACTCGATGTGGATCTCTGGCGTTTCGTCAGCCCACGCGAGTCGTGTGGATATAAAGGGAAAAGTTTGGACGGTGTCGGGTGGAGTTCCCGGGTAGCTCAGTTGGTAAGAGCGCTGGTACGTTCAACCAGAGGTCCCGGGATCGATACCCAGCCCCGGAACAATTTTTCCCTTGAAATTATTCAAATCTGCTTTACAGGGAGCTTTACCTGAAAGACTAGATTTGCATAACGAAGAATATTACGTCGAAACTAGTCAGTCAGGTAATTTTCTAATATTAACACAGTAGAGAAGATATAAAGTTAATCAGTGATACAGATGATAGATGAAATCAGGGGAAGTGGAGAGTGTTGGTGGAATAAAAGAGGGAAATGGGAGTGCCCGGGAGAAAAACCCTCTGCAACGTCTGCTTTGTCCACCACAAATTGCACCCAGTCCTAACCGGAGATCAAACCCAGGTCGCCCGGATGGAAAGCCAATGCGCTGGCACTGTAGTCACAGACACGACGAACATTATGCCACGTCAAAATCCTGGAAATTCTGAATGGCTTTTGAATGTGGCTTTTAATGAAGAACTCTGTATTGGCCTACACCATGCTCTGAGTTGTTTCCCGTACACTTTGAGGGTCATTGTGACTACCTGTAGCATCAGAAAGGGAACGGAGCGTTATCAACAAGTGGTGATGTTCGGCTAACCTCGAGAAGTCGCGTTGTTATCGAACTGCTGCCACACAATGGCAAATGGGAACAGCCGCTATCTCTTGCAAACTTTTCGCCAAAGTGGAGAACTTTCAAAGGTTGTGTAAGAGTAATACCAGACAAGGTTGAACAAAGTACGGCTTTTGACCCGAATTCGAGTTTTTAAATGAAACTGTTCAGGTGAAGTCTTCATTAAGAATGAATTAATTACTGTTCACAATGTGTGAAGCTTCATTACAGAATTACGGGATTAAGAATAAACACATTAATAGTAATATGCGTTACAAGAGCGGTATGTTGAAGTTTTCACGTTCGAGGAAAAGTTTGAAAAAGCGAAACGTAGTTGAGCTTTTTTAATTTCCGAGAATTAAAAGAAAACATACCGCTCCTGTATCATACATTATTTTATGCGAAGATCGTTTATTACATACCTGAAAGAGGAATTTCTAATTATTTGCAATGAAATCCCTATCTTGGTTTCTGTTCAATGACGGCAAATTTGCAAAACAAAAATATCTATCTTCAACATTGTTGCTTTAAAATGTTTTCTGTGTTTACTATACTCCAGCAGGCCGTGATATACGTCTGTCTTTTTTTTCCCCCCAGTCTATAAATGCGAACTTAAAACAAACGGTAAGGTTATGTAATGATTTACAGTTTACTTAATTTTTGCAAATATTTAAAAACAATAATTAATAGTGCAATTTAGGTAAAATTGCAGTGGTAAGTTTCCAATTTATAATTATTACTATATTGAACGTCTCTAAAAATAATATGCTAAAAGCCTAAAGCAGTAAAATCAATATGTCACTTAAGCGGTAAGAAGAGGAAAATTGTTATGTGTGTTAGGTTGGGAATACTGAATGTGGAATTTTAGACTTTCCGCGGATTGATTTTGTGCGGAAACCAAGCAAATACGCACCATCTCGCACAAACACTTTTACACAGATACACACAAAGTTTCAGGTCACTGATAATTCCTTTCATGGTTGAGTGGTCAGACCTCCGGCCTGTCACGGAGGCAGCCCGGGTTCGAGTCCCGGTCAGGCCTGGGATTTTTCATTGAAAAATCCATATTGTCACTTGTGGCGGACGAGGTCGCAGTTGGGGTTTTTCTCGGGGTTCTCCACTTTCTCCTCATTAGGCATCTACATCATTCCGTCACAATTTCTCCATTTCGTCATCATTCCATAGCATTCCCCGATCGTCGGCTGACGACGCACGGAGGGGGCTGGCCTAGGGACGAGAGGGGGTTGCCTGCTCGAAATCTGGGTATGCAGCGCACCTTGGTGCAGTCAGCTGATGTGGGTTTGGGAATCCGCCTAGGTTGAGAGTTAGCGCAGTAGATTGTAACATGGCACAGTGCTGGGCCATAGAGCCCTCTCCCATAAATTCCATTCCAATCCCTTTCATTACACATAAAAGAGTTGCAGACATTTATCGTGGGATATTATTTATTTATTTATTTATTTATTTATTTATTTATTTATTTATTTATTTATTTATTTATTTATTTATTTATTTATTTATTTATTTATTTACTTATTTACTTATTTATTTATTTATCTATTTATCTATTTATTCATTCATTCCTTCATTTTACTGTCATTAAATGCTAACAAATAACAAGTGACTAATAATAAGTTAGCACAAGGATAATAATAATAATAATAATAATAATAATAATAATAATAATAATAATAATAATACTTACTTACAAATGACTTTTAAGGAACTCGGAGGTTCATTGCCGTCCTCACATAAACCCGCCATCGGTCCCTATCCTGAGCAACATTAATCCAGTCTCTACCATCATATCCCACCTTCCTCAAATCCATTTTAATATTATCTTCATACCTACGTCTCAGCCTCCCCAAAGGTCTTTTTCCCTCCGGCCTCCCAACTAACACTCCATATGCATTTCTGGCTTCGCCCATACGTGCTACATGTCCTGCCCATCTCAATTGTCTGGATTTTATGTTTCTAATAATGTCAGGTGAAGAGTACAATGCGTTCAGTTCTGCGTTGTGTAACTTTCTCCATTCTCCTGTAACTTCATCCCTTTTAGCCCCAAATATTTTCCTAAGAACTTTATTTTCAAACACCCTTAATCTCTGTTCCTTTCTCAAAGTGAGAGTCCAAGTTTCACAATCATACAGAACAACCGGTAATATAACTGTTTTATAAATTCTAACTTTCAGATTTTTTGACAGCAGACTAGATGACAAAAGCTTCTCAACCGAATAATAACAGCATATTTATTCTGCATTTAATTTCCTCCCGAGTGTCATTTATATTTGTTACTATTGCTCCAAGATATTTTAATTTTTCCACCTCGTCGAAAGATAAATCTCCAATTTGTATATAATAATAATAAATAATAATAATAATAATAATAATAATAATAATAATAATAATAATAATAATAATAATAATAATAATCTTCAGCATCATCATTTACGAACAAGGTTTAGGCTATAAATAACCGCCCAGGCCACTTTAGCACATTTATTTTAGTTGGTTATTTAACGACGCTATATCAACTGCTTCAGCACATGTTATTTTACAGCTCATTAACACTTGCATCTGCCGAATAATAATATTAATAATAACAATAATAATACAATAACGGTGATGATGATGATGATAATAATAATAATAATAATAATAATAATAATAATAATAATAATAATAATAATAATAATAATAATTCATATGCTAAATATTTTATCACTATGCAAAATCCTACAATGTAAGGATATCATATTTATTGCTATATGAGTTTAATGTATCAGGACCGAGGAAAGAGATTTGAATTTTTGTCGTAGAAAAGACTGTTACATCTCATAACTTTCATAAGAACACGGAAGATACTAATGTTTATGAAATATGTTCATATGATATTATCTTTAAGGACACTGAGTAAAATCTAAGCGTCAAGATCTTGCAGTTGGGAATGTGTAGGAATAAAATACGACACGAAATCACCATTTTCCCAGTAATGTTCTTACATTTAATGACCGGAAATCTACACGAACATAACGATGTGAATTTGCAATGGGTACTTTTTAATAATCATTTCAGCTATTGTAACAAAATTTCAGACTAGGCCTGAAGATGTATATCAATAGCTAAGAAGTGATACCTCATATTTACAAAAATGGTCATTTAGTTTAACTGCATTATTGTTTAGAATAACTACATTATTACTATGTTCACAAAATTGGAAAGTTAACTAATATTTTGTCTTTGTGTAGAGGTTGTTGCAAAGCAGGAGAATATATAAAAGTTTTACCTATTTTTGAGGAAAAAAAAATTTTAACGGTTTTTTTTATTCACCGCAAATTTACAGATACCAGATATCACTTCTTAGCAATCGATATATTTAAGTTTATACCTCACTACCGTACTGCAAAGTATTGAAAGTGAATCGGGCGTAGAAGGAGAAAATATTCACCACATTAGATCTAACTTGTAATTGCACGAATGAAATATACTTGCGTATTAAAACAAAATGAACTCTCAAAAATATATTAAGATGTTTGATATCCGTTCTAATTTTGATTTGGAAAATTATAGTTGAATTCAAGAGAAGTAGTTTCCCTCGTCAAGATTATTATTATTATTATTATTATTATTATTATTATTATTATTATTATTATTATTATTATTATTATTATTATAGATGGAAGTTAGACATTTCTATAAATAGCATTGAGTGAGATAACATCCATGAGTGTTTGCAGTTGAGACATGAGGTTGGTGGCGTGTAGGCAAGACGAGAGGGTAGAAGGGTGCAGTTAAGATAGTGACGCGAGGGTGGAGGGGTGCAGTCGTTACCTGATTGCACGCTCCTCCTCGGCTTGTTGACGGCAGGGTGGCGAGCCTATATTTAGTTACGTGTTGGGAGATGAAATTACTTGCGCCCAAACTCATCAACTGCTCAATTTACGTCTTCTCCGCAGTACATAAGTCGTCAGCTGTTACCCACAGGCGTCATCTACTGTCCGCCTGAGAAGTTACACGTGCAGTTCATGTAGCTAGGCCTAATACTGGCTTTTCGATTTATGTCGTATCGAGTTCTGTAAGTTTAATAAATGCTATTCATTTAGACTTACTCATTTCGACATACAATTACTTCTTTCTTCTCACTAGGTATGGGGAAAGTATAACTCGAGAGAGAATTGCCCGTCACATAAAACTGTAATCTCCTCTCCTTGTCATCTCCTTGTATTTCCCTTGCTCTCGGTATTTCCCTCTTGATCTTCTTGCGTCGCCTTCTTCTCCATATATTCCTCTTGTTTTCATTGTGTTCTCCTTGTTCCTCCTCTTTTCTCTTTGTTCTCCTAGTATTTTCTATGTTCTCCTTGTCCTCCTTGTATTCCCCTTGTTCTCCTTGTCGTACCCTTATTATCTTTGTATACTCCTTCTCATTTTCGCCCCCATGTTCTCCTTGTTGTACCTTTGTTGTGCTTGTCGTCCTTTTGTTCTCCTTGTCATCCTCTTGTTCTCCTTGTCGTTCCATTGTTATTTTGTCTTCCCTTTATTCTCATTCTCTCCCTTGTTCTCCTTCTTACGTTTTCCTAGTTCTCCTTGTTCCCTTTTCTCCTTGTGTTCCCCTTGTTCTTCCTTATACCTCTTGTTCTCTTTCTATTCTCCTTGCTCTCTCCTTATATTCTCCTTGCTCTCTCCTTATATTCTCCTTGCTCTCTCCTTACATTTTCCTTACTCTCTCCTTATATTCTCCTTGCTCTCTCCTTATATTCTCCTTGCTCTCTCCTTCTATTCTCCTTGCTCTCTCCTTATCTTCTCCTTGCTTTCTCCTTATATTCTCCTTGCTCTCTCCTTATATTCTCCTTGCTCTCTTCTTATATTCTCCTTGCTCTCTCCTTATATTCTCCCTGTATTCTCTTTACTCTCTCCTTATATTCCCCTTATCCTCTCCATATATTCTCCTTACTCTCTCCTTATATTCTCCATACTCTCTTCTTATATTCTCCTTACTCTCGTCTTATATTCTCCTTGCTCTTTCCTTATATTTTCCTTTTATTCTCTTTACTCTCTCCTTATATTCTCCTTACTCTCTCCTTGTATTCTCCTTGCACTCTCCTTATATTCTCCTTGCTCTCTCCTTAAATTCTCCTTGCTTTTTCCTTATATTCTCCTTGCTCTCTCCTTATATTTTCCTTGCTCTCTCCTTATATTCTCCTTGTCTTCACTTGTTCCCCTTGTGTTTACTCGTTTGCGTTGTGTTTTATTGTTCTTCTTGTATCCTGTTGTTCTCCTTGTGTTCTCTTGTTCTGCTTTTCCCTTATTCTCTTTGTATTCCTTTGTTCTCCTTATGTTGCCTTGTTCTTCTTGTTTTTCCCTTGTTCTCCTTGTATTCCCTTTGTTCTTCTTGCTTTTCTCTTATACTCCTTATATTCACCTGTTCTCCTTCTACTTTTCTTGTTTTAATTATATTCCCTAGTTCTTCTTGTCGTCTCCTTGTTATCTTTGCATTCGCTTGTTCTCCTTGTATTCCCTTTGTTCTTGTTTTCCCTATGTTCTCCTTGTATTCCTCTTCTTCTAATTATATTCCCTAGTTCTCTTTATCTTCTCCTTGTTATCTTTGTATTCCACTTATTCGCCTTGTATTCCCCTTCTACTCTTTGCACCTTCTTTGTACTCCTTGTATTTCCTTTGTACTCCTGGTATTCCCCTTATACTCCTTGTATTCCTTTGTACTCCTTTTATTCCCCTTGCTAGCCTTGTATCCCCTTGTTCTCCTTGTCTTCCCCTTGTTCTCCTAGTATTTCCCTTTTCTCCCTTGTATCCCCTTCGTTCTCCTTGTATGTCTCTGTTCTTTTATTCCCCTTGGTCTCTTTGTGTTCCTCTAGTATTCCCCTTGTTCCCCTACTATTTCCCTCTTGTAATCACACCCCACACGTAGTTATACGCAAAGATATGACGTAGCATCCGTCGATTTTTTTCTCCAGGAAATGACAAAAGTGGCTAATTTCGTAACTAATGCATCTTACTGATGCCATTTTTATATTTGTATTCTTCTATAATAACTGTCAGTTACGAAGACGGCTCTATTCAGAACACTTCTGCACGCATATGTAGACCATAATGAAGTGATCTTTGAAATCGAACTATTTTAGTTAAATTGCTAGATGTTAAGATGGTCAGTTTTAATCTATGGATAGGATTGAGATGACATGGAATTATATTTTTTCCACTCTACATGTCAACTTCGAGCTAGACGCTTATGATACCAAATCATCAAAATAACTCCACCCTTTCTCTGGGATATTCTGCGATGAAAATGTCAAGTAGGGTTACTATGGTTTGAGTATTGAAAAATAAAAACATTTCTTGGAGTATAACAAGGTATTATTGCTCCATACGTTGTTTTCTATACATCGGAACTTCCAAAATGCTCCAAACAACCTAAGTGAAAACCACAATAATATATTTCAGTGCGTGTTCAAGTATTTACGTTGCATTTTGGAGCGCATTGTCAAATACTTAGCAATGGAATGTAAAGAATCGATTTAATGTTACATTATCTACTGCGAAGCCACCTAAAAGCATTGTACAAGATCAATACCTAGGTTTTGCCTTAATTTTTTTGGCTGAATATGCTAGTATTTTATTTATAAGTATATTATATTGTATTAGTTTTCCTCTTAGAGCTCTCATTATCAGTGGGAAGTAATCAGACATCATCTGTTTTTATTACGATACAGTAGGATACCGTACTTGTCACTTCTTTTTCTTAGTCTGAAGGTAGCTTCAGTGTGAAGTTTCAAAATAATACTGCTGGGGATATTTCGTCCTTATAGGGCTATAGCACGTATAGTACTCTAAATCTTATTCCAAAGGCCTCACATCTCATAACTGAAATGTTATTTACAGGTTGGATCCATACGATGGCAAAAAGGCTTAACATCTCTGTGAATGACGTAACACATTCCGAGTCCTACATCACCGCCCTCTACTTCACTTGCTCCAGCCTTACCAGCGTTGGATTTGGTAACGTCTCAGCAAATACTACGTGTGAGAAGATATTCAGCATATGCACCATGCTTATTGGAGGTAGGTAAAAGCTTGTAATCATTCTCATCTATAAATTATGAAACTGTAAAAGAAAATAATATGATTTAAAGTGTTAAGGTACTTATAAAAAATATTTCGATCAAAATAACGTATTTCCACTAACTACGACGGTAAATACTTATACATGTTTAGCATACTTATATTACGTGTAAAGGGATTGAATCTTACTTGGAGAGGGTTGCCAATATTTACCTACTTAGGTAAATTACCAGGAACACATGAAACTATTGAAAGATAGTCATCTGTTTCATTGGCTTCCTCAATTAGATATCATTACGTAAATTGTGTGAGTGAAATTTTGTTTGTTTGTACTTATGTTATTTTATTACTTAAATTTATTGTTTACTTTGTCTTCTTCTTTCTGCTTATCTACAGTTCATTTTTGAAACGGATACAGTAAATTTCCTCCCTACCCTAGGTAAAAATTACGTAAATTGCCTCCTGTTTACAGGAGCTGCCGTACATAAGTTTCCTTCTCTTTGCCTGAGAGAGTGAACATGCTTCCCATTTGTAAATATGTCACTGGAATCAACATTTCCCTTCCCATTTGCAGATTTAGGACTATTAATAATAATTTAGGCGTACGTAGCCTACATAAATTCGCACAAATTACTAGTGTGGTTAAAAATATGGTTCAATATTGAGGACATCATACCAGAAGAACGTATCAACTAATTTTGAGTTATTGAAATATTTTAATGGAACCTATTTATGTATGAAAACAATCGTTTGAGAATTACAATGGACATGAGAAAGAATCAAAGAAAGTAATTTGTTATGTATACAAGAAAAGGAAAAATAATTCCACCTTTTCATGACTCCCTATATAAACGTGCACAAATTAATAACTATATTAATAGTAAATAGTGTTGTGGGATTTAATCGATTAATCGATCAATTTCTGTTGTAAGATTAATCGATAAAAATATTTAATCGAATAAATTAATTTAACGTACCTTTTACTATATTGTACTTATCGGAGGAAATAAAATGTCATTGATAATCCATTTTGAATCTTGTGTACACTACTTTTAACACTTGAATATAAGTAATTGATTAACTAGCGGACTTACTCGTGTTAATTATATACATAATATGAACATACATGAACATAATAAACACGAGTAAGTCCGCTAGTTAATTAATTACTTAAATGTCATTGATTAAATTTCCAACTTCTTTACAGTGTTAATATTTAGGATTTACCTTGCTTGACTAGTTTCAAAGTCTTGTGCTTCATTGTCCAAAGTTAGAATCACTGATATATAAGTGTTAAAGTTTATATAGAAAAATGAACTAAAATGTCATGATTTACAGGCGAAGAATTGTCGTTAGGGTTGCCAACACTGGTAAATAAAATTACCGGCCATTTTATAAACGCAAGTTTGGATGAATATATATAATATACCAAATGCAAAATCTGCTATATGGTATGAACAAAAAATAATAATAATAAATTAAGAAAAAATCTTGCTTCAGTGTTCCAAAATGCACTTTTTACTTTTGTATTTGAAGCTTGATACGACACACAACTTCTATTTCTTCTCCTATAAAGTGATAAAATTCTGCACAACTAAATTTAAGATTTTCCCCGATAAAAAGTTCAGCTTTTATTATTTATCAAAAATATTAGTTTTAACTGTTATTTTTAAAAGAAATTTAAACTTATTTCTTTAGTCATTTAAAGCTTTTTAAAGACATTTTTAAGTTATGCTGTAGCCTAAGACGCAATTTTTCATCAATTCTTGCAATAGCAGAACTCCTCTGTTCGAAACTTAGTACATATGATTTATGACTGCTAGAATTCGAAGTAAGTGATGACCCTGTTTACTTGCATTGCAATTAATCTTTTAAAGAACAGAGCAGCAAAATATCAACTGTCCTAGGTGGCAGAATGTCTAAATACAGCCCTATGTGTAATGATTAGAGAATGTACAGGGGATGTTGAAAATGTTAAACATATCATATCTCTTTACTAGGTTTTTGATTGCATATTCTCTTCTTCATACTAGTGTATTATTTGCTGTCCTTGACTTTATTTGTTTATATTCCTACTATCCTACTCTGTATTTCTTTAGTTTTTCGTCAGTATGTCTTGTCTTTATATGGGCTATTCCATATGAAATCGATCAGTAAAAAACCTCGCATTTTTTTAATACTCTAATTTTTTCCCTATTTATACAAGGTGCTGAGGAGAGTGCATTTTCAAAAATATACTATCGAAAGTCAAACGGTTTTCGTACTATTGAGCGACAAATTTGGCGTATTTTATAAAAACAAGCCTCTTTCAGCGCTCAGAACTCTGGAACCATTTACTGCAAAACATTGAACGGGAGCTCATTTTGAAGCTGACATTTAGTAGGTTATGATAAGAAATAATACTTATTTTTATTGTATACAGAGAGACAGATAATCTGATTTTACTTACTTTTAGGCTTTTTGCCCATTTGTAAAAATGTAAAAAAATATTGAGAAAAAACCTTGCATTATTAAGAGGGATTCGGCATTGTTTGCATAGTGGCTCGGCAATAAGTTTCGAGGATATTAAATAAATTATTTTCACACGCCTAGACTTGAACGGCGCAGTACCCTACACATTGGCCGAGAGCTGAAGATAAGCGAGCATTGGGCGTCATTTTACTCCTGTGTTTATGAAAACTTGTGATAAAGCTAGCCCAGCCATGACTGCTAGACGACACATCACTTGTTTGTTTCCTGGCCTTGCTTGTCTCGACTACCTACAGTCAGCTGGTTAGTTCACGCGCGTACTATTTATTTTCTTTATTTGATATTTTCAATACTTTCTTATCAACGGTGCACCAGTAAAAAATATGTGTTTATTTGTACTTTCAATGCGGAATCTAACCATATATTTTATAAATAATTTTTCATGGGCAAAGGCGTCTTAATGAAAAAAAAAATCTAAATTTATCCATTTCCATAAAAAGTAAGAAAAACTGTTTACATGTCAATATAAACTATAATTTCTCAGCATCAAAATAAATCATGATTTTGATCATTGGGTGAAAGGGTTTCGGAGCCACAACAGTTTAAAGTTGCTAATTTTATGAAAATACGATAAATTAAAATATTTTTAATTTAAACACTATGAAGTTCTGATGCCTCAAACTTTGCACAAAGCATTGTATCACAGTTGTCAATGGACAGAAAAAGTTTAATTGTATTTAAAAATTGCAAGGTCAATTTTCTCTATATTTCGGTCGATTTGAGATGGAATAGCCCATATATTGTTATTCTTCCTGTAACTATCACTGTGTGAAAATCTATTTGTAGTTAATAAATATTCCTTCATTAATTTTCAATTGAATGACGTTACGCTCATTTGATTACAGCATTGATGCATGCAGTAGTGTTTGGCAACGTGACAGCCATCATCCAACGCATGTATTCAAGACGATCCCTCTACCAGACTAAGTGGCGTGACTTGAAAGATTTTCTCACCTTGCATCAGATTCCCAAGGAGATGAAGCAGAGGATGCAAGACTACTTCCAGACCATGTGGTCGTTGAATCATGGCATCGACATTCACGAGGTGAGAGAGGTGTGTATTGTGACTGCGGTACCTCTATATGCATTGACCTTGTCTTGCTTCCACACTGACAGAAAATTACCTCAGACCACTATACACCTTATTTTAAACATTTATTCTTTTAAATAATATGAACATTAAATGCTTTTACATACAATATGAAGTTTAGAACTTCAAAAAAAGACATTCTTGTATACAAAAATCAAGCAAGTTCTTGATGTCTATACTTTGTACCTTATGTGTCACAAATTTACGTTACACTTTTTTTGTGACCCATGTAGTACTTTATGTCGGAATAAAAATATGATATCCATACATCCTCCTCTAAAACTCAAATATATGTATACATGTGGCGACAACTTGTAATTGCTTGGATGTTTCATGTCTTTTTACAGTGATCTTGTATGAAACTTGAGTTCTTTCTTGCTTGCATATTAAAGCCATCCTCTTCTTCTTCATTTAATTTTTTTTTTTTCATATAAGTAAAAAATTACTTTAATACGTTTATTATTACGGAATATACATCACTTGCAAATTCCAAAGTCTCTATGTTAGTCCACCTCTCTGAGAACATATCAGTCACTCTCTTGTTCTGTAAACACAAGGTCAATCTTATTCATATTCAACTTTAAATTATGTACTGGTACAATATACAGGGTGTTTAAAAAATACGGGGCATAATTTCAGGTATGTATTTCCCACATGTAGACAATCAAAATAGTTCATTACAACATGTGTCCGGAAATGCTTTATTTCCGAGTTATGGCCTTCACAACATTGAAATTCACCGGAACGTTTTTCTTTCCGCAGGTCGTTGCCGTCAAAGGAGACATTAAAAGGGTACTCTGACAGTTCATTCCGAGGCGAAGGTTACATTCAGTGTTGTGTAGGCGTTAGACTGTGCGACATGTATTCAAATCAAACAGACTTACGTGGCAGGCGTACATAAACTTCCTGGAAAACACCATACCCCATGTTTTAAAAGACACTCCACTGATCAATCGTCAACACATTCACTTCTTGCATGATGGCGCTCCTGCACACTTCAGTCGTACGGCTCGCCGGTACTTGGATCGAAGGTTTCCTGATTGATGGATAGGTAGAGGTGGCCCAATTGCTTCGCCTCCACGCTCACCTGATCTGAACCCTCTCGATTTCTACTTGTGGGGCCATTTTAAATCATTGGTTTATTCGTCTCCGGTGCCTGATTTGGAATCCCTTCGGAATCGAATTGTGGCATGTCCTGAGGACATACGCAATACTCCTGGAGTTTGGGATCGTGTTCGCAGGTCAATGAGACATCGATGTGAGGTCTGTATTCAAGCAGGAGGTGGACATTTTGAACTTCTTCTGTAATGACAACGACCTGCGGAAAGAAAAACGTTCCGGTGAATTTCAATGTTGTGAAGGCCATAACTCGGAAATGAAGCATTTCCGGACACATGTTGTAATGAACTATTTTGATTGTCTGCATGTGGGAAATACATACCTGAAATTATGCCCCGTATTTTTTAAACACCCTGTATAGCAGTTTTCCAGAACAATTTTTATTCCTCGTATTTCTGTAACAAATATTACAAAGTAAAGTGTTTTGAAAAAGATTTATTTCAATATCTATAACATATTCAAAATTGGAAAATATGTTGGAAAAAATTAATGAAATGAAAAAACTGTATGCAGATGTGTAACTATAACATAAGAAGGTGTAGGATCCCATGGTACAAGTAACCAGAGAAAATCTTTTCAGTTGTTGTCAACACCTGTCTTATTAGATACGGAACTCGTTACTAAAATTTTCCATATCATAGACAACTTATTATTTTATTTCACATATTGCTTTTTATTTAATATTATTCACAAATTTGTGATAACAAAATTAGACTTCTCTGGTGTAGGGTTTCATGGTACAAGTAACCAGAGAAAATCTCTTCAGTTTTTGCTGACACCTGTCTTATTAGATGCAGAACTCATCACTAAAATTTTCCATATCATAGACAACTTATTATTTTATTTTACATATCTATTGGTTTTTAAAACATTCACAAATTTATGATAATAAAATTAGACTCCTAATAAAATCTTGTTTCATTTAAGGTTACGTAACATTAACTTATAATAATTTTAATCTCTTATTGGATTTTTAAGTAAACAGCACATTATTTATACTGTAGTTCACCGTAGTGCATGAATGCTTCACAATCAATCTTACAAATTTTAAATCAATAAGATTCTTGTACAATTCAGCATTTATATTACAACACTGTAGTTTCCTTATATTTGAATGCAGCCCCGTATTTGGGTAGTGCTAGGCCCATGGTCCCAAAGTTTTGCTCCCCCCATCATCTAACTAATGCAAATCTTTGGCAGTAAAAAAAAAAAGAAGGTGGTATGTAACAACAATTTGATAATTATGTACTTTTATATAAAGCAGGCAGAGTAGCATGTGAACATTTATTACCATCTTCATTGTTCTATATACACTTCTAACACTTTTATAATCATTGATTAACTTTATAACTTCTTTACAGTGTTAATTTTATAGGAAAGACTTTTTACAATGAAGAATAACACTTTGCAACTAGTCAGCCAGGTAAAAAGTTAATACTGGAAAGAAGTTGTAAATTTAACCAGTGATTTATTTCCAGCTCGATTTTTTTCTCAAAATTTTATTGCTCCTACGAATTTGCCGTCCTGGGCTTGGGCTGATGTGGCTCATGCATAAATCCGGGCCTGCTTGTATATCTTTTTAACGAAGTAGTTAAGAAAGAAAACACAAAAAGAAAACAAACCAAAAAAAATTGAAAGAAGTGAAGATAAAGAAAAGAATAAAGTAAACCAAAATTTGAAATAGAGACACTAGAAACAAAATTCTTAGACATTGATGCATAATTTAATTTTTTTATAAACTTAGGGCCGTATTCATAGACATTTTTAGCGCGGGTTTCCGGTGGATGATCAGCGTTTTTCGTTTTCATAAACCAGTGTTAGCGATAGGATATGATTTGAATTCTGTACAAGTAACCAGTGGATAGCCGGGGCTAGCTTAGTACGCTCATAGCACGTGCTGCGAAATGTCTATAAATAGCACCCTTAATGTTTATTTATTGGTAAATCAAATTAACTCAAAGACTGTCTTGATTGATCTATTGTAATAGTTAATGTATCACAGATTTTTTCATAATAAAATTGCTGAACAAAATTTTTATGTATACAATACTGGTAGGTAGTTGAAAAGTGAAAGAGATATTATTTTTTAATACATTCAAATGGAAAACGGTAAAATCATATTAAATTTTATATTGTACAAAAAATAATAATAATTTTCGTCCTGGTATTTGGGAATAAGGTGCTTAGGAAAATATTTGGGTCTAAGAAGGGATGAAGCTACAGGAGAATGAAGAATGTAACACAATGCAGAACTGCATGCATTTTATTCTTCACCTGACATAATTAGGAACATTAAATCTGAGATGGGCAAGGCACATACCATGTATGAGCGACTCTAGAAATGCATATAGAGTGTTAGTTGGGAGGCCGGAAGGAGTAAGACCTTTGGGGAGTCCGAGACGTAGATGGGAGGATAATATAAAAATGGATTTGAGGGAGGTGGGATATGTTGGTAGAGACTGGATTAATCTTGCTCAGGATAGAGACCGATGGCGGACTTATGTGAGGGCGGCAATGAACCTCCGGGTTCCTTAAAAGCCATAAGTAAGTAATAAAATTATACTATGGATTTTTTGTTAAAATTATTTAAAAATGTAAACTTATTTACTGTTATATTGATTTCTTTTATTTCAGTTCATTTATTGCATTCCATAGATCTTACGTCAGCATTGAAGCTTTAATGTGTGGAATAAGTCAAAAGTTATACAGAAATGTTTTTTTGAAGTTGGTTATTTAACTACGCTGTATTTAAGAAGTATGAAATCTTAGTACCATATTCAGTGCATCTAGTATCATGACGTACATGATAAAATGCTTTGCTTTATTTATCATCCTGATTACTGGCCCTTTTTCTACATTTCGATCATTCTTCATTGATTTAATTTCTATAATCTCAGAATATTATCTGACAGAAAACAATGTGCAAGATCTAAGAATTTAATAAAAAAAATGAAACATCCTGCTTTCTGTCGTGATGGAAGAAGCACAATTTTAATATAATTATGGGTAAGTAAATTATACATTTCATCACGCTAATAAAGCTTTTGTATGGAATGTTAAATGAAATTACATGTAAATAAAGTACACCAACAAGGTCAATGCATATGAAATACCTAATCCTCTAGAATATCTATCTGTTTTATATCTAGAACCCTAGCTTCCCAATTTTAAGACCATTCATATGTAGTAATGTACTGCCTAACAGCCATATCTAAGGGACACTGATTTCATAAAGAAATGGTAAACATCAGCATTTTTCTCTGAATGCTTCGACTGATGCTTGATATGTTCTTCTTTATATGTAGATGACTGACATTGAGCATTTTTCCCAAGTAGCTTGCTTCGTATTCCTTCCCCTCACTTTGTTTTCGCTCTAAATCTTAAGTTGCTCTCAATGTGCATGCTATTATTTGTAGTTTTATGGTATTTTGAGTGCATGATATTGTATAATATTTTGTTTTCAATATGCCACGTTATTACGAGGGGGATCCAGGAAATAACGACCGTTTTGTTGTAATAATTAAAAAAAATATATTTATTTGAAAAAACAAAGTCTGTTACATAACTGAAGCTTCCTTTACTTCTCTACATAATCACCACCTACATTTAAACATTTGTCGTATCTGTTCACTAGCTTTAGAATTTCCGTGTTATACTCCTCTGCCGCCAGTTCATTAAGCCAGGTGTTCACTGTCTTCTTCAACTCTTCATCACTTCCAAAACGCGTACCACCCAGAAAGTCTTTCAGCTTAGTGAAAAGGTGAAAATCGCTAGGAGCAAGGTCTGGACTATAGGGCGGATGATCAAAGATTTCCCAACCGAATTGATCCAGCAATTCTCGAGTTGAAGCAGCAGTGTGCGGGCGGGCGTTGTCGTGAAGAAGCACAATTCCTCTCGAAAGCATTCCTCGCCTCTTGTTTTGGATGGCTTGCCGTAGTTTTCGTAAAGTCTCACAATAACGATTTGCATTGATCGTAGTGCCTTTTGGCATGAAATCCAGCAAAACAACATCTTTGCGATCCCAAAAGACAGTAGCCATGACTTTTTGTGTTGAGAGAGTCTGTTTGAATTTTCTCGGTTTCTTGGGTGATGAGGGATGATGCCACTGACGTGATTGGCGCTTGGTCTCTGGGGTGTTGTGAGACACCCAGGTCTCATCACCAGTCACAATTTGATCAAGAAAGGCGTCTCCATCTGTGTGATATCGTATCAAGAATGTCAATGCTGAGGCCATTCTCTGAGTTTTGTGTTGGTCACTCAGTTGCCGTGGAACCCATCGTGCACAGATTTTGTGGTAGCCAAGATGTTGCGACACAATTTCACCAAGCAAAGAACGAGAAATGTCAGGAAAGGCAATATGCAATTCGTCGAATGATGTGCGCCTTTCTTGAAAGATTCTGTCGTTCACTTTAGTCTTCAGGTCTTCTGTGATGAGTGATGGGCGTCCGGGTCGAGTTTCATCTTGGACATTTGTTCGCCCATTGTTGAACATTTCGCACCATTTTCTCACATTTCTTTCATTCATTACAGTATCACCATACACTTCTTTCAATTGCCGGTAAATTTCTGCAGGTTTCAAATGTCGGGCATTCAAAAATCGAATCACACTCCTCACCTCACAGTCGGCGGGATTATCAATCACGTCGTTCATTTTGAAGTAACACAAAATGCACAATGGCGACTTGTTGCAACCAGTACTCACAACATTATGAGAACACATGTTAAGGAAGCCAGTTGACCTTCAAACAAGGAAGGGGAGTCAGCTGTGCGGCGGGTATGGGCAAACGGTCGTTATTTCCTGGATCCCCCTCGTATATACAGCAATAATATGTGACTTATACATAAGTTTTGTTTGTATTTTACCCTTTTACTCTTGTCTATTTTAAACAGGAATATTCAGCTCTAGTTGACAAAAAAATCATTGTTATTTATAATTTTCTGTTTCAAATGTATTTACAACTGCAGTGCCGGTTCCTCGGGGGAGGGAAGGGAGGAACGTCCTCCTCACATTTTTCTTCTTTTGAAAGTAAATACCAAATAAAATATATGCCTTGAAATTCAAGGAAGATTCGATAATATTTAAGTTCACAGCTATAAGAAAACCTCTGTTGATCGATGCGCGCTCATGCACTGCTAGAAAACTGTGAGAAAGATGCGAGATTGTTTGTGTGGAGGAAAGTCAATCCATTCCTCCTTTACTACAGTTAACACACATAGACAACAGCGCACTAGCGGCCAGAGAAAGAAGCAGAGTTTTAAAGCGAGTAAATGAACGGAGAAGAAGGAGATCCTCCTCTGAATCAGCGCATGGGCGGGAAATAGAAACCGACTGGTCGTGCAGCGAGCTCGCTACCGCTGCCATCTAACGATCTTGCATTCAACCAGACTAACACACATCTAGGAGGAGGCACAATAAAAACAGTTTTAACGCAACACTATGAAAGACACCATATAAACTTTTTTTAAAATTGTGAATCTAAAATATTATTCATTGCACTTTATATAGGCTACTATTCATGGTTTGAAACTTTCAAGGATATTTGAAAGTTAAAGTCGGGTATATATAAGACAAAGAGGAAGCAGTTCTACTTTAGTATCGCAGATCTTTTTGGCCCCTGAAATTAACTTCCATTCATTGTGTACTAGACAGGGCAACAGTCAAGTTGTCAGTTTTGTACAAATATATTTGAAATTGAAAGTAGGTACCCCAAACTACATTATTTCTAACATAAAAAATTGGCCACTGGCAACTTTGAACAATAATGGTAGTATGACTTTACAAGAACTGATATTCTTCAAAAGCATGTGATACTGAACTTGTAAAATGTACATGTGGCAACACAGACCACGTGGGTGGGTGCAGTGTTCTCACTTTCCTCAGATTATTTCCCATTCCCATTTCCAAGGTTCCGATTACGTGTTAGTAGCTATAGTCTCTTCCAACACGTTTGATGCTGTAGTGTGCTCGAAAAATGCTGCGAGGTTAATTTCCTTGTAATTGTTAATTTGTGCAATTATTCAACAATGAATGGAAATGAAAACATTTTGGAAAATTTAGGAAACTCAGTTTACAAGAACAGATTATTGCTATACAGAAGGGAAGGCCAACCCCAACACTACCTGGTCTTACATGTATGCATGTAGGCTAATTTGTAGCATGTTTCATTCAAGTAGGTGTCATTTCGTCCTGTTACCTTCTTTCCTCCTCTTAAGAAATACGCAGGAGCCGCCACTGCACAACTGGATTAAGTTCATGATTTATAATAGAACAAGTTTGAACATGCTCAATACATACTGTATTCAGATGAGTGTTGAAGATATGTTGTGTTTGTGTTTAAGTGTGTTTATATATTCCAATATACCGTGGGTAAACTACAACACAGAGTGAAGAACTGAAGAATGTTCCTTGACAACGCCACTTTATCATGCTTTTATTGTACATGTTTCTACCAAAATAATCACTGTTTTATACTCAAATATGTAAAATGTCATAAATAATCATTGTTTTACTATAATATGTAAAATATCATAAATAATTACTATTTTATTCAAATACCGGTATGTAAAATGTCATAAATAATATCTGTTTTACTCAAATTTGTAAAATGTCATAAATAATCACTGTTTTACTAAATTCGTAAAAATTTCTCACATAAGTTAAATTATTCGGGAATAAATTCTTTCAGTTATCAGCCTCTCAATGAAATTTAAAACTTTGTTTGTGCGGATTTTACCACTTTTCTCCTAAACTATTACCCAAGGGATACATTACGCTATAATAAGTGGGCCTACATTTCAGCAAGTTATGTGCAGTGAGTGTACCAGCAATTTTTTTACATGAACAGATGTTAAATTATATTTCCAGTGAATATTTGTCAGACTTTATTATAAAGAGTAAAAGCATTTTCCTATTGTGAATGCAATAATAATGATCTGTCATAAATAATCATTGTTTTACTGAAATATGTAAAATATCATAAATAATCACTATTTTACTCAAATATGTAAAATGTCATAAATAATCTCTGCTTTACTCAAATTTGTAAAATGTCATAAACAGGGAACGGATTTATATGGACTAAAAATATATGAAATATGTAAATATATATGTAGTTATTTTTACCAAAATATGGAATTAAATATGGATTTTTACCAAAATATGGAATTAAATATGGACTTAAAATTATTAAAAAATGACTATGTACGTTAAATATTGGTACATTTTAATCAAACTAAACAAAAAATATAATGGACGTACCTTATCTTCCAATGTAGTTTCAACAAAACACAATTTTTATTGTCTGTTACCATAACAATAGGTTACAAACATTTCTTTCAAGTGCTGAAAAGTGAATCTTCTTCTATTGTCTCTGAGGATAGATTTATACTGACTAAAAGAGCGTTCGACGTCACAAGAAGTAACTGGTACATAATTCAATTTCACAATGTCTGCTGGGGATAAGTCCAAGTTAATCTTCACTGTTGATTCACCACTCATCACAGCAACAACCTTTTGTAGTTCTTCATATCCAGGGTTTTTTGAAAGTACAGTGTCCACCTTAGCTCTTACTGCATCTGCAACTTTACCTCTACCACGATTCAGTTGTTCCACAGTACTATTTATAATTTCAAAACTTTCAGATAGTGAAAGGTGCCTATTTTGGAGACTTTTGAGCGTTTTTATGATGCATGAAAATGTATGCTGAATGTGAGCTAAGTCATTCTTCACACTTATGTCACAGGTAACTGTTTTCGCAGTATCAATTGAGACTGCATCTTCAGAGTCCAATGCAAGGAGAACATTGTTAATAGAGTCTATATGTTCGGCATAATATTCAACTGCTTCTAGCCATGTACCCCATCTAGTTAAAATTGGCTTTGGTGGCAATGGAATTTCAGGGTACATTTCTTTCAACACGTTAACTCTACTGGGAGCTTTGAGAAATACTTTTTTCACTGATGAAATCAACAAATCTACTTTAGGGAAATTGTCTCTGACCACTTCTGCCACACGATGAAATGCATGCGCCACACAAGTAAAATGAGTCAATTTAGGATATACAACAGATAATGCTTGTCCAGCTTTGACCATATAAGGGGCAGCATCGCTAATAAAGAATAACACATTATCGTACATAATACCCTTTGGCCACAGGATACCCATAGCTTCGTTGAACAGTTTAACTATAGTTTTGTTATTGCACTTTTCTAGAACATCACAATGTAAAAGAATTCGTTCAGAATATTGTTCACTTAACAAACCGATAACTACATTACCAACAAGTCTACCTTCTTTGTCGGGAGTCTCATCAATGGAAACCCAAATTGAACTATCTTTAATTTCATCTCTTATCTTCTGTATTGTCTCATCGTAGATGGATGGAGCATACGTCTTCCTAAGTGTTGACTCATCCGGGATTGTATGTTGAGTATATTTTTCAAGGAATTCCCTGAAGACCTTATTCTTTAGTTTGTAGAGAGGAATATCAGCAGAGATGAGAGAACGGCACAGGTCGATGTTAAACTCAGATCTTACATTCGATGTTGTTGGTTGTGTTAAAAACAATTGTCTCTGCTTGGAATTTAGTTGTTTGTTGGCCTGATGTTTACTAGTTGTAATGTGTTGTTGCACCAGGAACTTTTGTGTAGATGATACTGCACACTGACACAAATTACAAAATAATATTTTATTGTCAGTTGATAAACCATCTTCTTTAAATTCTGAAATGTAACATGTTAGTTTTGATTTTAAATTGACTGAATGACGTACTTTTGGCATATTTACCGTCTTTATAGTATGATTTACAAAACTGAACCTATGTGTACTCTGACTGGCATTTAACTGTTGAGCTGCACAACTGAAGTCTGTTAAAAATTTTAAATTAAATTAATACAGTTTTGTAACTTACTTTCCCATTGTTGATAGGACTGCTAATTTTCAAATAACTCTGATGTTAAAGGGATTACTGAACATGTGTTTAAATCTCTATTGTTGAAATGTATTTTTAAAAGTTAATGGAATTTTGTTTTGTTTTATTGTTAAACCTAATATAATATGGACTGTTTTATATGAAATATGGAAAATATATGGAAATTAACGAAAATATGTACTAAACTCTAAAATATGGAAAAATATGGAAAATAAAAGTAGGATTTTTCAACCCTACACATTGTGAAACATAAAGATAATGCAAAATATAAATTATATTAGCTTTATAAGTAAATATGTATTTACATATAAATCCTTTCCCTGGTCATAAATATTCACTGTTTTACTAAATTCGTAAAAATTTCTCACATAAATTATTCGTGAATAAATTCTTTAAGTTATCAGCTTCTTAATTAAATTTAAAACTTTGTTTGTACGGATTTTACCACTTTTCTCCTAAACTATTACCCATGGGATGCATTACGCTATAATAAGTAGGTCTACATTTCAGCAAGTTATGTGCAGTGAGTGTACCAGCAATTGTTTTACATGAACAGATATTAAATTATATTTCCAGTTAATATTTGTCAGACTTTATTATAAAGAGTAAAAGCATTTTCCTATTGTGAATGCAATCATAATGACCTGACAAATTTTTTTTCCTTATTAACAGCATGCACCCAATTCTACACTGCATGTATATGTAAAGTATGACGGTGGATGTGTGTAGCATGATAAATAATATATTATATAAAAATATAAAATGACAAATTACCTACCAGTACCTAATTTATATGCCCTTCATGAAAGAGATTCTCATATCTGAAAAATTTTTAATTTTTTAATATGTAATATATTAAAAATTGCCCACAATAATATTAGTTTCCCATACAGTTCATGAACTATATCTTACCTAAATTAAATATCTATTTTTCATTGAAATGTCATGCAATATACAATGACAGAATCTTAGTTATGGCTAATTTTTAACCTCAAATTACAATACGTACTTACTTACTTACTTACTTACTTACTTACTTACTTACTTACTTACTTACTGGCTTTTAAAGAACCCGGAGGTTCATTGCCGCCCTCACATAAGCCTGCCATTGGTCCCTGTCCTGAGCAAGATTAATCCATTCTTTATCATCATATCCCACCTCCCTCAAATCCATTTTAATATTATCTTCCCACCTACGTCTCGGCCTCCCTAAAGGTCTTTTTCCCTCCGGTCTCCCAACTAACACTCTATATGCATTTCTGGATTCGCCCATACGTGCTACATGCCCTGCCCATCTCAAACGTCTGGATTTAATGTTCCTAATTATGTCAGGTAAAGAATACAATACAATACAATACGTACTAGCTGTAAAAATTAAATGTTATGAAATATTAAAGAGTTCATTGCGGAGAAAATTTTGCTATGCAGTATACTAGGGAATAAAAAAAGTCTGCATACGCATTAGGCCCAAATGTGCATTCATTAAACTTTATTTTAAGTAAATTATGTAGATAAAATGATATATCATTTAAAATAATATGAATAAGATCAAGAAAAAATGTTTTTCCATAACAAATAATTAAACATAATATACTTATATCTATGAAAAAGTGAGAATTGGAAGTAGTGACATTCGATAATTGAAGTGTCGGCTGGAACAACGTTGTAAGTTACAAAATTTTCATTTGGTGTGTTTCCTTATAATAATGTTGTGTGTCACGTTACTTTGCTATACTCCTTGGCTTACATGCAGTAACTTACATGAAATTTGTCCACTCAAAAGTTTGCTACCCTATAAGAACAACGTTGTACGCGTACACATTTTTGCAGCTCCTGTAAATTTTACCAAATGTAACTTATAACGTTGTTCCAGCCGACACTTCAATTGTTCTTAAACTTCCTTAGAACAACTATAGGTACAACAAACTTCAGAGTTCAACAAGATGATGAACATGATAATGATCATGAGATAATCATAATCACCAAATCACGAGCTTTTTTCACAGGATATTGTTCAACATAAGTTGATAGTTCTCTTTTCATACAAATGTGTCCAAACGTTAATGATTGTGTTACTATGTATGTTGAAATATTCGTTATAGTGTAATCAGTCATTGCTATTTACATATGTCCACTGTATCCTCCCTTGACAGACACTGAAAGAGTTTCCTGAGGAGCTCAGAGGTGATGTTTCTATGCATCTTCATCGCGAGATTCTCCAGCTACCCATATTTGAAGCTGCATCACAAGGCTGTCTCAAACTTCTGTCACTGCACATCCGCAGCAATTTCTGCGCACCTGGCGAGTACCTCATCCACAAAGGAGATGCTCTTCAGTACATCTACTACCTCTGCAACGGGTCTATGGAGGTTGTACAAAACAGTATGGTGGTGGCTATTTTGGGTATGTTTCTTCATTAAGTCGCTTTGTAGCCAATGAATTCATCTATTAATACCAGTGACATTTAGCCAAGAGTTGTCACAGTTCATAATTTTCCTTTATTTATAAATACTACACAGTCACTCTTATTAAACTTTATGCTCGACCATGCCGAAATGTAGTAATTATACGCCTGGTTGCAGTCCTTCAATGCATGTTGTTAAAGTACACCTATTCATTAAAGTTCAGGTTTTCGATTATTCTCGGATATGCAATCGAAAGACAATGAGGAAAACGTCACGGAGGCTGGAAATCCAATACTGTCGCAGAAGGTTATGTTCTGTTACTATAATAATTAGCGCTAATTGTAAATAATATTCAAATAAATTCAATTTGTCATCTCATTTTTCAATTCTAAATCAATTTCCAGGTTATATCAAAATTAGTTCATGTTACATTACATCAAGGTCAGTGACATTATTGTTCCTCGGAAAAAATCAATACTTTCGCGTCTACGCACATCTCACAATTTACGAGCGATGCACAAGGTCACTTCCACTCTTAAGTTAGATACGATTAAAATGAATACAGTACTTCTGAATAATTTCAAGTTAGAAATATGGTCGAGCATAAAAAGTCGTATGAAACTTGCCCATAATGGTAATTAAGATGCTCGTATGAAAATTATGAAACTCGCTTGCGCTCGTTTCATAAACAAACATACTCGCGTCTTAATTACTATCATTATAGGCTCGTTGCATAATGTACTATTCTATTACTTATAAAATGTGTTTCATTTACCGTATTTACTCGCGCAATAGACGCCGTCGCATAATGTACGCACCCTAATTTTTTACAGTAATATGTAGGGGAAAAAATCCACGCATAAATTTTACGCATTACATTTTTAATTGCTACCAGTAGTAATAAACAATCGTAATGTTGGATGCACTTCTCATGTTTAAATTTTTTAAGCAAAGAGTTGCAGTAGAGGATGACAGTGATGCTGAAACCAGTACCGATAGTGAATAAGATAAAAATAGTGGTAGTATTACCCTCACAAGCATATCTAGTTTTTTTTTACTTGTATTCAGTTTTAGGTTATACTGGTCTACATTTTTTATTCATTTCGTATGTTACGCACCTTATCATTATTACCGCTCATAAATATTTGATATATGGATGCTCTCAAAGTCGTACACTCGATCATTTTCAATATTACTCGAATGTCCAATGTCGAAACCAGCAGTGATTATCACATGGGTTGTGATTTTTCCTCGAATATAATACGCACCCTGGATGTTTAATCCAAAAATTAGGAAAAAAATGCGGCTATTACGCGAGTAAATACATTATTATTGCTTGAATATAAATAAACAATTTTATTACTAGCAGTGCAAAATGCATGTTGACATCGCAAATAGTTTTCATTTTATACAACATTGAAAGTGCCTATTTCTTTTATAGTAACTCTGTACGGTACACTAGGCTTGATGTCGACTAATCAATTAATATTGATTGTATAAAAATTAGCTAACTTACCCATAACAACTGTTAGGTTGCGAAATTAAAGCTTGAATAAAAGATTATCGAAAAGTTGAGGAACCTTTGAGTACGTAATACTCACACAGCTGGTGAAGTGCATTGAATACAAGGTCTTATCTCGCATGTCACGTGACAGCATAAGCATTCCACGGAGGATAACAACTCAACTACTGTCTCTAAGTACGCACTGTTGTTACTTAATGTAATATTCTTACAGTTAGTACGATCAGGTAATTTTTTATACCGTATTTGTCCATCTGTTGTGGAAATCTGTGTGCGTAGTTTGAGGGGAAAGCTTCGACATGAGCTCATTAAGAGTTCCCTTGTAAGTAAAAAAATTCAGATATGTGCTTTAAAATAGGAATTAATATCCATATGGCAACCTGTACAATTATGTGTAATAATAATAATAATAATAATAATAATAATAATAATAATAATAATAATAATAATTCTTTATTTATACTGGCAGAGTTAAGGCCATAGGGCCTTCTCTTACACTCTACCAGGTCACAAAGTATACAAGCAGTTAAAATGTAACAAAAAGTTAAAGAACAGAATACTAACATATTACAAAAAATAATAATAATAGCATAATAAAATCGACACTAAACAACATGAAAATAATTACCATAATAGAAAAAAAAAAGTAAAATACATTGGAATATAGTGAAAGCAACTCATTTAGTACAAATCGTTAATATGGAAAAACATAAGGAAGAATATAACAAAATGGAAAGTAATAAAATAATAATAAAAAAGAAAAGAAATACGAAAATTAAATAAAATTCACGATAAAAAGGCTATGATAATAAATTCATCGGATGATAAAGAGAACAAAAAGGGGAAAGGAAGGAAAAATAAATATATAGCCTATATTTTTTACAAAACTATGGCAGAGAAAAGGGCTTATAACTGAAAGGAATCTAATTCAAAAAGTGCAATTTTAATTTATTTTTGAAACTAGACAATGTCCGACAGTCTCTGACATGTTGTGGTAGAGAGTTCCAGAGATGAGCTGCAGAGACGGTGAAAGATGAAGAGTAGAAGGATGTTCTGTGTTTAGGAATGGAGAGTGCGATATGGTGTTGTGAGCGAGTATCTATTTCGTGATATGAGGACAAATGTTGAAAACGAGAAGCTAGGTAGCTAGGGTTAGAGGTTTGAAGAATATTGAAGAGTAAAGTGAGAGAGTGAATAGTTCTTCGCTCTTGGAGACTGACCCAGGGCAGCATATTTATTGAAGGTGTGCTACAGTCAGATCTACGGACGTTGTAAATAAATCGAATGCATGCATTATGAACACGCTGTAGTCTGTCTCTCAGTCTCATGTTAAGGTCAGTGTAGAGAGTGTCACAGTAATCAAAATGAGGCATCAAGAGCGACTGCACTAAATTCTTCTTGAGAAGCAACGGAAGGAAATTTCGAATTCTTTTTAATGTGTGAATTTTCATAAAAATTATTATATATATATATATATATATATATATATATATATATATATATATCAAATGATAAAATATTTCTCATTGTAATACAGCAGAACTGGCAAGTATTAACTTACAAACGGAAGAATTTAAAAATAAGTTGTGTAACAACGAAAATAAACAAATAGTATTGTAATGTCATTCAAAGATTAGAAGATATAGGCACTGTATTTGTCGAAAATAGTCTACAATCACAAGCAAAGGCATGATGTAAATAAATCCCACAGTCCACCGCTGTGGAGTAATGGTAACATGTCTGACTGTGAAAAGAGTGGTCCTGGGTTCAAATCCTGGTTGGGGTTTTTACCGGGGTTTTCCCTCAACCAACTGAAGCAGAATTGCGGGGTAACTTTCGGCTTTGGACCTCGGACTCATTTCACCATCATTAATTTACATATCATCATCATCCATGCCCTTACCGCATTCTGGGACAGATATACCACATACTGGTTTTATATTCATATAATTTTTAATATAAGCATATAATATTTCAAACTGCATACTGGGACAGATATGGCACACAGTCAAGAATTGGACTTGACAATATGTAACATCAGTTGAGAAAGAAAAAACTACTTAAGTTATTTGAATATTAAACCTGTGTGTGCAAGACTAACCCATGCGGTAAGGGGTTAAATTCATTGTGCGATGTGCAGTACCTGTAGAAGAACGTGGCCATTCGGCTACAAATATCATTCACAGAACAGGAGTGGTAAGCACAATAATCCTCAGGTTACAGTGTAAGCCTTCTGGTTCCTTCTCTGCAAAAGAGAGAAAAAAATAAATCCCACACTGCAAATAATTTATCAGAACGTGTCATAATTTTAGTTTATTCTTTTCTTATGAAATAACAAGCAGTACAGTGAAATGAGGATGATGAAATAGAAATTCTGTGGTTTAATGATAAAAGGCAATTGTTAAATTTTGACGTAAATGAGATTTTGCAATATGTTGTGCATCCCGATGGTATCTTTATTGTGGTAAAAGATGACATGCTCTGTTACTTTTCCCTCTAACCCTTTGTTATGAAACATGATTACTATCATTTTACGTCTCATTCAAACTTTAAATGCTTGCTCCTGAAAAACTGTAAGAATGGCATACCATTTTGCCTCTGAGCCACAGAATTGTAAAACTAATTTGCTTCTGTGAACATTTGTTTGCACACGCATAACAGACATATTTTAATGAATTTAAATACTATTATAGTCACAATCATGCCATGGTATGAAAGAAAAATTGCACAACCTCGAGAGCGGGAATCGAACCTCCGACTTCCTGTTCTCCGGTCAGGCGCTCTACCACTGAGCTATCGAGTTCGTCTCACGCCAAAGGCTTGGAATTATCCTTTCATACTGGCGACTCTGTTATAGAGTACTGTCCATAGCGTCTGATCTAATCAGCACTGCTTATGGTTGTGAAGAAACTTTTTACAAATGTAATCTTCATCTTACGATGTTTGGTGACGTATATACGTCCGACCGACGTATATGTCACATCAACGGACGTATATACGTCACCAAACATCGTAAGATGAAGATTAGATTAAACAGATTTTACTATTCCTTTAAGAAAGAAGAACAGTATCTACTGGCATGTGATATGGTCCTTTAGTGATGAATTTTCTGTGTCGTTTGCAGTAGAACTTCGAGATCACAAAGGGAGAAAGGAAGAGTAGAAATAATTGTTAAAATAATTAATTTCTCTGGAGAAAACATGCTTCCTTTGGTACAAATTCTACTGTTCCATTTGTCAATTTGTTATATAATACGGAAAGATTAATTTATAATTTGAGAGCGCCAGATTCGAAACATTTATGACGAAATGTATAAAAAAACTTTTTAACGCCTTTTAAAGAGTTTTTATTCTGCAAATAAGTTTCCATTAGAAAGATGTTTAATGTTGTGCTGAACCATTGCATTAGAAGGCAGACACTAACATATAGTCGTCTGCTTCACTGCTAGAGGAAGAGACTTATGTGCCAATAACTAATTGCGTCAATGTATGTTGTACGTACTAGCTCTCAAATTATAAATTGATCTCTATGACCAGAAATCACGAATTGCCGGATTTGATTTAGACTAAATTGCCTTTATGTTTTTATTTATTTCAAATCATTTTATTTAATTTTTACTAAATATTATTAGATTTAAGGTACATCAATGTCTACTAAATTGATTTTCAGTACTGAATATGTAGGATTACAAATACGTGACAAAATGAGAGGCAGAAGATTATCATGAAGACAGGCATTAATGACTAAAATAATGTGAACTCATATTCTCAATTTGTTGATAACGGAGAAAAATTCGCTCTGGTGCCGAGGATCAAACCCGGGACCCCCAGTTCTACGCTCTGGGTGCTCTACCATTGAGCTATGCCAAGGCTCAATCCACAGCACTGGATCGAATCTTCCTCCTTTGGTTTTTTTCCCTTTGTGGCCTTACTCTATGTTTGACATATATTATGTCATCATACAAGGAGAGCAGTAGCGCACTCATATGAGTGACTTGTGTGGCCGGGACTCCACAGTTTATTTGCACTGTTAGACGAATAATCATATAAAGGTTATTAATTATTTAGTCCTAAAGAATGGACCTTGTATGATGACATAATATATGTCGAACATGGAGTAAGGCCACAATGGAAAACAAAGGAAAAAGATTTGATCTGGTGTTTTGGATTGATCCTCAAAGTAGCTGAATGATAGAGCACCTATTGTGTAGAATTGGGGGTCCCGGATTCGATTCTCGGCGCCGGAGCGAATTTTTCTCCATCATCAACAAATATAACTATAACAGATAATTCTGTAGGACCAAAAAAATAATAATTGTTACATCGTATTCTCAAGTTAAATTCTACAATGTTTGTAAAGCAATATATGAGCAAAATACAGGGCGATTCACGAGGATTTACCATCCTTTACGGAGCTTATTTCCGAAGACATTCTGAGCAAAAAATGTCATATAAACATGGGTCCTATTCTCAATATTTACAGAGTTACATTTCATTATTGGAACGCATGATCTTGGCCAGTGTGCAGTCAGCAGCCAGTGCGAGCGCTATGGAAATCAAAGATAGCCGTATGCAGTTACATAGAGTGCCGTTCACAAGCGTGCGGCCAAGTGTACTCAAGTGGACGGCGACATTTTTTTAAATGTGTTGTAGTCCACACCTGTGGAGTAACGGTTAGAGCGTCTAGCCGCGAAACCAGGTGGCCGGGGTTCGATTCCCGATCGGGGCAAGTTACCTGGTTGAGGTTTTTTCCGGGGTTTTCCCTCAACCCAATATGAGCAAATGCTGGGTAACTTCCGGTGTTGGACCCCGGACTCATTTCACCGGCATTATCACCTTCATCTCATTCAGACACTAAATAACCTAGATGTTGATAAAGTGTCGTAAAATAACCTACTTAAAAAAAAAGTGTTGTAAACTCTCCAAGACTGTAAATTAGGATGCAAAATTGAACTGCAAATAATTAAGTCGGTGGAAGTGGTGTGATTTGTAATAATTGTTGTGATAAGTACGTATGAATAATGTAATTTCCTAGTTAAAAATAGAAAAAATATCTGTACGAAGCAACTAACGAGTTCACAGCACATTTTTAGCTTCATAATACTTGCCAATTAAAGAAATGATACTTCTGAATGGTTCATTCTCTATTTGTATTATTCTTTTACCTTCAAACTAAAGAAAAAGCTACCTATTTTACAAACAACTTTAAATTAGTGTAACTCTAAAAATATTGAGAATAGGAACTATGTTTATATGACATTTTTTGCTCAAAATGTCTTCGGAAATAAGTTCCGTAAAGGACGGTAAATCCTCGTGAATCACCCTGTACTGTATGAGCCCATAACTCTTCCAAAAACTTAAATTATCAAATTCAAGAGGGATGATACCTCATGTCATAGTTTTCTTCTCATTAGGATTTCGGATATATAAGGTATATTATGAACGATATTTCTGTTTGATGTTACAGGGAAAGGTGATCTGTTTGGTTGTGACATAAGTATGTACCTGCAACCCTCTGGAAATGGGGGTGTCAGTGGTGGAGTTGGAGGAGGTGGCGGTGGTGGCAGTTCCGATGTTGTGATCAAGTCGAGCTGTGATGTGAAGGCACTCACTTACTGTGATCTCAAGTGTATCAATATGCAAGGCTTAGTGGATGTGTTGAGACTGTATCCAGAATATCAGCAGGAATTTGCGAATGACATTCAGCATGACCTTACATATAACCTCCGAGAGGGGTACGAGGCTGAGGTAATAATCAAGTGCCGGTATCAGAAATCACATATTTAACTAGTAAAAAGTTTTGCTTTCCTTTGCAGTGAACTACAGCAGATCGATTATCATTGATATGCCAACAATAATAATGATACAACAATGATGAAAAGAGCAACTTTCTATTGGTACTGATACGTTTTATGCACTTCATAATTTAATTTATATAGCAAGTATCCACAAGCCAGTATACCTCATCATTTCTTAAGATAGAACCATGACTTGAAACTTCAAAATTCTTGTAGCAATAATAATAAAACCATTAGTGTATGTGCGTGAGTGCGTGCGTGCAATGGCAAGGGTCTTTAATCTTTTGGTATTCACCCTGACTCTATGAGAATGGCTTATGGATGTCACTATTGCCGAGAAACATAGACAACTTAATTCGTCAGAGACTATCCAGAGTTCACCCAAGCGATAGATCTAAATTACACTTGTAATGAATGATGATGATGATGATGATGATGATTAGGGTTGCCAACCCTCCCATATTTCCTGGGATCTCCCATATTTGGCCCTAATTTTTAACAGTCTCCCAGTAGATTTGACTCTAAAAGGGTTAATCGAGTGACATGGAGTGAAAAGTGACTAACCCACAGATTTAAAACCACTGTTGTTTTACCTCTGGAATTTCGGTCAAAGATTTAAATTGCTAAATAGTTTTTAAATTTTCAAGGTATTAAGTTCTATAGAAATTATATTCGAAATTTTTTTTTAAGTCGGTTCAGTCTCTGAATAAAATATACTTACTTACTTACTTACTTACTTACTGGCTTTTAAGGAACCCGGAGGTTCATTGCCGCCCTCACATAAGCCCGCCATCGGTCCCTATCCTGAGCAAGATTAATCCAGTCTCTACCATCATATCCAACCTCCCTCAAATCCATTTTAATATTATCCTCCCATCTACGTCTCGGCCTCCCCAAAGGTCTTTTCCCCTCTGGCCTCCCAACTAACACTCTATATGCATTTCTGGATTCGCCCATACGTGCTACATACCCTGCCCATCTCAAACGTCTGGATTTAATGTTCCTAATTATGTCAGGTGAAGGATGCAATGCGTGCAGCTCTGCGTTGTGTAACTTTCTCCATTCTCCTGTAACTTCATCCCTCTTAGCCCCAAATATTTTCCGAAGAACCTTTCTGAATAAAATGTATGGAAGCAAAATTAAAGTTTTGTTCGCAGTTAAGAATTTTTTATTTATTTATTGAACATCACATGATTGGAACTTTTCCTAAAAAAAAAAATGACATTAAAAAAATTGTCAAAAATAAATACGGAGAGCAGGACAAACCCTCAAAATACGTACGTCTGGCAACCCTTATTTTGTCATACAGCTAACGTTCTATCTTTTCTGAGGGATGGAAGTAAAATATATAGCAAGTAAATATAAGAAATATTGTTCATTATGACGAATTTATTTTCATTACTACTGTCACGGAATGAAAGTGTCACGTAACTATGAATATATTCTATTGAAATACTGTCATCAGTAAATCAAAAGCATTTATTATGTAAGGAAAGTTCTGTTACTTACATATTTGATATCTGCTTTGTGAAAAATGAAAATTTTTATTTATAAACTTATTAAAAATTATTTCTATAGCTCATATCAATGTCTTCATCTTGATTCTTCCTATAACTAAAATATGAATTTGAAAAATTATTATGGTGGCTACAGTCAATGTTTATTATAAGAGAATAGTTTATTTAAAGCATTAAGTTTTGAAGAATACAAATAATGTTGTTGCCGTTTCTCTAAAATATTATTAGCCTCTCCTCTTTTTTATTAAATAAAATGTCATTAATTGTGTTGCAGCAAGAGTCAGAAATGAACGGAGTTCCTTCTCTCACACTTCCGTCCATCAGTGAAGATGACGAAAACATACCTGAAGAAGGGGAAACTTCTCCCTTATCTCCACCAAACCGGTCACCTTTACATGCCACGAACAGCCCTCGACATGCGAAGTTTAATCCAAGGTAATAAATCAATACACAAAAGAATTTCTATTCCACTCATAAAAAATAATTTTGTTGTGTTACAGAATTGCATGAAGTATGAAACTAGTATTTCTTATGGAATCGTCAAATTAATACTTCTTACAGTAGAATATATGCCCCTTATAACCTACCCTGTTCAACATCTACTTGGAGGATTTAGTGAAGAACTGTTTCAGGACATGGGAGGAGTGATAGTAGGAGGAACAAGAATAAAGTGCGTAAGATTTGCTGATGATATGATGTTGTTAACAGAAGAGAAGATGATACTAAGGGATATACTACTGGAAGTAATTGACAACTGTGAGCAGTGTGGGATGAAGATAAATGCCAACAAGACGAAGACCATGGTCAGAGAAAGAAAAGTAAAGAAGGTAAACTTGCGAATTATGAGACAGTAGTGCAAGTGGACAGCTTCAAATACTTGGGGTGTACTATAAGCAGTAACATGAGCTGCTATCAAGAAGTCAAAGGAGGATAATAATGGCAAAGGAAGCTTTTAATATAAAAAGGAGCATTTTCTGCAGACCTCTGGAAAAAGAACTAAGGAAGAGACATTACGACGGAGTGAAGAGAAGCGACTAGAAGCAATTGAAATGTGACTATGGAGAAGAATGGGGCATGTGAAATGGACAGACAGAATAAGAAATGAAGCTGTGTTGGAATGAGTGGGTAAAGAAAGAATAATGCTGAAACTGATCAGGAAGAGAAAAAGGAATTGGCTGGGTCACTGGCTGAGAAGTACCATAACTGCCTATTGACATGTACTGAAAGGAATGGTAAACAGGAGAAAATTTCGGGGCAGAAGAAGATATAAAATAATAAACGACTTAAGATATATGGATCATAAGTGGAGACTAAGAGTAAGGCAGACAATAGGATAGACTGAAGAAAGCTGGGTTTGCAGTGAAAGACCTGCCCTTGGGCAGAACACTATGAATGAGTGGATGAATAAATGAACAATAGAAGAAGTGGATTCCAAAGTGTCCTAAGTTTTTTTTTTTTTTTAACTTGTTCTATTCACATTTTAATTTATCCTTTTCAAGCCTGTATATAACTGTGAACTGTGTTAGTTTATTTAACAGATCCTCCTAAGTACTGACTTAGATCCATTGGGGAAAAAAAATGTACAGGCACTAGGAGTATCAAATTTGTTTTATCGGGTTTTCCCCCCCCCCCTAATTTGTCATTTTGACTTAGGCCAGTTCGAATTCTATCTCTTCAATTTGGTTCATTGTAAGTATAATGCGGTTCCTTAGAAATTTCGATACCAGTAATTACTATTCACCATCTTTCCTTATTACTCTACAAGACGAGAAACAATATGGTGACCTTCTCATTTAGAACTCAGGTGCAGTACTCGTTACTTTTACTGTAGGCCTATCTCAAGAACAATTCACTTTACATTAATTATCTCTTGGCTAATTTGTATTGATAAGATGTAGAGTCTTGAGCTGTTAGTTTTTGGTAGCAAAAAAAAAAAAAATTGAAAATCATGAAGATGGATAGCCTTATAAGCTTAGAGACCAACACCAGATATACGTTCACTGCCTTCATGCTGTTGCTGTAGATAACAATTATTAACGTATGTGATCTGCTTCGATCTCCAAAGGAATAAGAATTTCATCTGCAGTCAGGGTGACCATATGTGAAAATATCTTTGGAGAACAAAATAATGAAAAAAGGAGTTCATTTTATTCAAAAGGAGGACAATGGGTATTTTCACAGTACTCGCATGTGATGACACTGTTTTGTAAACTTAAAGTGTTACTGTACTTCCATAGGCTTACTGTTCAGCTGATAATATTGTATAATACATAATATTAATTCTCAAAGTAAACGAAAACAATAATATTAAATATTGTCCTTGTTATGAGCATTACATGTGATAAATGTAACTTATGGACAAAATTACCAACGGAAATAAAAAGAGCTACTTTTCTGGAAATGCTATCTCAACCCAAATAGATAAAAAAATATATATATTTTTTTTTCGTAAAGAACAGGAAACAGCTAGTGTTATAAAGAGTTAAATTTTCAATAGTCATAAATTTTTATAATGCCGGACATTTTGTTATATTTTTAAATGTCTGGAGGACAAATCTTAAAGAGGAGATCATATCCTCCGAAAGCTGGACGCCTGGTTACAAGTCTGCAGTCTCTCTAAAGTTCTGGTAATTCTTTTGTCTCCAAGCTTAAATAAAGAAGGTAAATAAATAAACAAATTAATAATAATAATAATAATAATAATAATAATAATAATAATAATAATTATAATAATAGTATAAATTACCAAACGTGTTAGCTCAGACACTAACTTTAGGGACTTGTATTTGGAAGGTCCCGGGTTCAAATGCCAGGGCCAACCAACCTGATTGAGATTTTATTCAAACACATCACACAACATAAATAATACACTAATTCCAGGTTCGAATATTCACTAAAAATTTAAGTTCGTGCGATCTTCCTAATTGTATTGTATTGTATTTATTAACATTCTATGGTATTCATACATTGCTTTACAGCTAGAATATGGAACAAGTCAAAAAACTTAATACTATTATAAAGTCTTAATTTATAATCACAGTCTAGATGAAATATATACAGACGAGATTTACAATATAGTCTACTAGTACAACACATAGTTTTAGTATCAATTTCATGAAGTGTTATTGAATGTCATGAATTCACCTACAGAATAGAAGGCGTGAGAAATTAGGTACTTCTTTAATTTGGCCCTAAATAATCTTATGTTTTGAGTTTCATTTTTTATATCGATAGGGAGGCTATTAAAAATTTTTACTGCCATATAACGCACTCCTTTTTGATAGCACGACAGACTTGCCGATGGAGTATGAAAGTCATTTTTTTGACGTGTATTTATGCTATGAACTGTTGAATTAGTTACAAAGTTTTCACGATTACATACGAGGAAGACTATTAATGAAAAGATATACTGACAAGCCATAGGCATTATTTCTAGTTTTTTGAAAATAGTCCTACAAGATTCCCTAGATTTGGCACCTACTATTATTCTAATTACTCTTTTTTGTAATAGAAATATACTGTTACTATCTGTGGAATTTCCCCAGAATATTATTCCAAAACTCATCACCAAGTGGAAGTATGCAAAGTATATTGTTTTTAAGGTACTGATATTTACTATCTTTTGCATAGTTCTAATAGCAAAACAAGCTGAATTTAGTTTGAGGGTAATTTCTTTAATATGATTTTTCCAATTTAACACATTATCGATTTTTAAGCCAAGAAATTTGGTTGTTGTTGTTTCTAATAGGGATCTATTGTTAATTATTGCGCTAGAAATTTGCGAGGTTGAATTTGCACAGGATTTAAATTGAATTATGTTAGTTTTGTTACAATTTAATACCAATTTATTGACTGAGAACCAGTCGCATATTTTGATGAGAATTTCCTCTGTTGAAGATTGGAATGTGTCGGAGTTATTGGCTGTGATTACTATACTTGTGTCATCTGCAAATAATATGGGATGACCTACATCTTTTATTAGGGGGGCAAGATCATTTATAAACGCTAGAAAAAGTAGGGGACCTAATATTGATCCTTGAGGAATTCCATTATTAATAGTTCCCCATGTCGATGCAGATTTCATAGTTGTATTGATTTCAACTTTCTGTTCAACTGTTTTGTGGCAACACTGACGGTCCGAACATAACTAAATGAACTGTGAGGATTTTCTTTATTAAAACACAACATACATAATACATCAATTTTAGATTCTGAATATTCAATGAAAATGAAAATTCGTGTGAACTTCCTAGGTTCAAATATTCACTGAAAATGAAAGTTCGTGCGAACCGCCTAATGTGGCAAAACTGATGGCTCAGATTGTGGCAACGTGGCAGATACAATATTTTTTTAACCCAGCCAAAAGTGCCATTGTTTTGGTATTGCTGAGTATTTGGGTGCCTGTTACAAGGGATTTTACTGTAATAATAATAATAATAATAATAATAATAATAATAATAATAATAATAATAATAACAATAATATAGTAACAGTAATAATAATTATATTAATTATATAGTAATATTAATAATATAGTAATAATATAGATATTAATAATCTTGTAATAATAATTACAACAGTAGGTATGAGTAACTAAAATCATCGATACCGGTAATAAACATTTTGTATGGGGGGGAAGGGGTACTTCAACTAGTTGCATCAGACCTCATCGAGAATTTTGGTCACCAATTCCAATTGATAAAAGCATACTATATTTGAATTTTGGAAATGATATTCACTAAACCTTCTACAATAAATAAAACTGATGGCTTGTTTCACTTATTTTAAACATTGAAGATGAACGTTATTTTTCTCTTCAGACTGGAGGAATTGCGAGGTTATTCAGGACGACCTCGAAGTGGTGGCACAAGGGAGCGACAACGAAGCCTTTTACCCAGCAGCAACCAAAAGACAGGTTCATTGGAGGGGCTGAACCTGGAATTGCGTGGAGAGGTGGAGCAGACTCGCAGCAGCGTGGAGAGACTGGACACTCAAGTGTCGTCGTTACACCAAGATGTCGCAACACTCAGCCAAGAGGTAGGTACATAATAATCGCATGCACAAACACGGAAGTACATTAGGAATTTATCCATTACATTGCATCCTACAATGGTAAACATTATTTAAATACATGGGGGAGACTAAGATGATGGCAGAAAATGGGAAAGATTGGAGAATGCTGGGTTTGCAGTGAAATACCTGTCCTTGGGCAGAACACTATGAATGAATATTGTATTAAAATGTATGAGAATAATACATAGAATAGGACTTAAAATAGGTATTAAATTGACAAATTAACAAAAATTTGCGACGAGGAAGCCCTTTTTTTCCAACTTCATTTTCATTTGGCATTATTTGGAGAAGATTAACTCCATATGTAGATGAAATTATTGGGGATCATCAGTGTGGTTTTAGGTATGATAGACCGACTGTTGATCAGATTTTTTATATTCGACAGATATTGGAGAAAAAATGAGAGTATAAAGACACAGTACATCAGTTATTCATAGATTTCAAAAAGGCATATGACTCAGTTAAGAGAGAAGTTTTATATACTGTAATATTCTTATTGAATTTGTTGTCTGTTATTTTGTCTTTTCTGCTTTTATTATTAAGTTAGATTAATTGTAGGTTAGAAATTCATTGAAGTACCTATTTATTTAAGTTAAATGTTCTATAATACCAGTAATGAATTTTTGTATAATAGTATATCAGTATTTGTTTTTGTATTCGTAAATTAATTTTCACTTGTAATAATAATATTACGAATATTATTAAATAAATTAAATTAATAAAAAAATAATTAAAGATAAGTTATAAGTTGGGAGCGGATTTTTATGTGCTAAAAAGTTTTAATATATTTATTTTTTTATGTACTAAAAAGTACGAAAATATTTGCTAAAAATAAAAAACATTTTTTTTTTAAATATGACAAAAATACCTTACTTAGCTTGGAAAAAAAATGTTACTAGGTATTCACCAACCACACTTGAGTGCTAGTAGTTGGCCGAGAATTGCAGTGAACAACAAAGGTCATCTCCAAATTCTCCGTCACAAATGCATGCCAATTATCTCTGAACAACGACTTATACTGTGAAAACGGTCTTTCCACATCACAGGACATCAGACGTGAATATTTAAAGAGAGGAATGTCACAAACACAAACACCGTCAATTTCACCTACAGGCACATCCTCCAATACTTGAGCAACTTTACACACTTTTTTATATCTACTGTTTTTCCCAAACACATTCTGGAATTTGTCTCTTAGTACTTGTACTTCTGAAACTGGTAGAGAGTGCAGTTTAATTTTCACGGCACGCACCTCCCTGTTTCAGACAACAGGGTTTTGGATGTTTCGATTTTTTTTATGGTGTCACACAAAAAGCTTAGATTTGCTAATAGGAAAGCCAAATCGTTTTTTAAACAATCATCTTTCAGTATATCTTGAAGGATATCGATTGATGAAGCCCAATAACAGGGAATCACAACATGACGTATTGCCTTACTTGATGAACATGAGCAAGAGTTGAGAGATTTGTTTAAATTAAATAATGTTCATACCCGAGCTTTTATCTATTGTGTTTCACAAACAAAGTGTGGAATGAAATCATCTTCAGCAACAATAAACATTCCTAATTATGTGTTGCAAGATCTCTTCTCCTTGTCCATGTTAATTTATTGCCTAATAATAACATTGATAGGCCTATGCTGCCTAACAGTTCTCAGAACTTGAGGCAATACTATTACAAAAATGGATCACGGATACACCACACAGCTTAGAAACACGAAGCAACCAAGAATTCTTAAAAAGATAACTCACTTCTGAGTAACATAATTGATTTAGTTTTAAAATGTTTAAAAGTTCTTGTAAAAAAATTATTTAAGTAAAAAAACTCCAAGATTTATGTGTCTATAATATATTTCCTGAAAATATGTATTTACATAATTTTTTGTGAAAATATGTGTTTTTATGTGAAATAAAATTCGGGTTTTAAACTTGAAACTTTATGTTCGGAATTTTTAACTTTGTTAATTGTGTTTTTAATTACATAGAAATCCGCTCCTTAGTTATAAGAATAATTTTATAATTGAAGCTACAATAATGAGTGAAGATAGGCTATCTCTTGAAAGTATCTGAGTAAAATATATATAAAATGTATTTATTCTTTTAACATACGAAGGAGGATAAAAGGAATGATACTGCGCAAAATTTCTGTCATGTTATCATTATTTCAGGTGCGGAATGCAATTCAGGCACTGCAAGAACTTGCTACTAGCAACACAGCGATGGGGACGCGGTATCCATACCCACTTCCTGCACATTCGAACCCCAATCTGCCCGACAACAGCCTAAAGCACTGCAACATGGTTATGCTGCAACGGAGCTCGTCTCATCCTCCTGAAATGTTTTGCTGGGAAAACAGTGAGACAATTTTGGGTGGCAATGTCAGTTTCATGTTGGACAAGGAGACTCAGACAGATGAGCCCGTGGGTCTTCTGGAGCAGTACGTCCTGCAGAATCCACGTCGCGTCCTGCTTCTACTAGGTTTGGATGCTGATGCCATCCTTAGTTGTCGAAGAACGTCATCGCCCTCGTCAGCAACAAACACAGTTCAGCCCTCCGATACGACAATCCCAAGTAACAACATTGTAAATATAAGAAATCACTGTAGTAATAACGTGGTCTCTCCAAACAACACCCAACCCACAGACTGGATCTCCCAACCCCCGCCAGCTCCGAGTTTCTGGCAACAGCAGCAGCAAACAGCAGTTCCACATTGGCAACAACAGCACCACAGATTTAGTGCTGGTGATATAGACGACAAATTTCGAGCAATTAATCCTCTTCCTGCCACGAGGTCTCTTAAGTTCCAACCCTTCAGCAGCTGAATCTGGGACGAAACATGAAGGGACGCGAATATGAGACATGAGTATCAGGTACTTTTAATTCAGTTGGCAATCCTATTTGCAAAAGCAGTTACTTTTATTTCTCCCTTCTACATGAATTAAGAACAGGTTTTATTACTGTCTCCTATTGTTCAGACATGACAGAAGTTGAATTTGGAAAGAAGTTATGTTTCATGAGCATTAAAAAGAAGTGACTTCAAGAAACAATCCATCTTCCGTTAATCGTCTATAAGACTAATTTGTTTTTACTTAGTGAGAAGGTGCCTGATTCCCCCAAGCGTAATACAGAAGAGACTGCAATATGACGGCATCAATTCACTATCCCATTTACACAACTTTACGATTTTAAACAAGTGTTCTTGCATTCACTTCATTCTTCTTTACACCTTTTAGAAAACCCTCTGACTGACCACAATCTCTCACCCAAGCTTACATTCTATATAGAATTCACCTTTTGATCTCTTTCTGCACATACCGGTATAGCCTCAGGTTAAACTACAGTATGTATAAGGTTATATTAAATAAGTCACCTTTAATTAGTCTTTAGAAGTTATCTGAAAATTAATATGAAGTTCTTTAGAAATTTTGCTTCTTCCCGGAAGTATTTGCACTTTCTTTGCAAAAGTGAATTTTTTTAAACCTACCATACGTCCATCATAAAAATTCCTTGCTGCTGGCTGGTAAAGCAATGTGTTTACTGTACAAATCTGGCTGTCAGGTATAGCTCCCTGTAAAGCTGATTTGAATAATTTCAAGGGAGAAATTGTTCCGGGGCCGGGCATCAAACCCAGGACCTGTGGCTGAGTACGCCAATGCTCTACTACCCAGGAACTCTATCAGACCCCGGCTCAATTATTTCCTTTATATCCACATACCTCAAGTGGATTGACAAGACATGAAAACAACAAATTTAAGTCACACAGAAAGTGTGCACTCAATGCTGGGTCTCTGACGTCTTGTCATCCCACTTAAGGTATATGGATATAAAGGGAATAATTGAGCCGGAGTCTGGTAGAGTTCCTGAGTAGCTCAGTTATAGAGCATTGGCGTGCTCAGCCAAAGGTCTCGGGTTCGGTACTTGCCCCCAAACAATTTTTCCCTTGAAATTATTCAATGTGTTTACCGTTTGCAATAATTGTTACGGAGTGATGCAAGACTACTGAAGCAAAATTAGCGTTAACATGGGCATTTAACTCTTCAGAAAAACAAAACCGGAACTTAAAAGGTATATAAAATTTCTCAAGAATTTCATCCAGAAATAATGCTTAATAACTTGGGGCTTTAAGAGTGATCTATATTGTATGAGTTGCTTAGGAACTTGAACCTTAATCTGTTTACAAACATTTCTGAGATTTCATAAATGTCTGACTTTATTTTCAATTGAAACGAAGGCAGGGTGTTTATATATATACAAGGAAAACACGTCTTTTAAGACAACTCTAAACTATATTTTACGTAATTTTGGACATATAATTGTACTCTAGGCTTGACACTATTCATATCTATTTTTTCATATACATGTCCTTAAAACACACTTCTGATAAGAGAGGCATTGAAATGTCAGAAATTTTTTTAACAGTGAAGAGTGCAAGGTTTCCAAGAGGCTCGAATATTTTTATGATAATAGGCTATTTATAGAAAGTTGCTTCGGTATGAAAAAGAAAGATTTTTAACAAATAATTCACGAAGAAATTACACATTACTTATGTTTGTCTTAACATACTGTTTGACAGGAATATTATTTTATATTTTGAATAACTACTACTTTGGAATACAAATTGAAGATTATATCAGTTATTTCAAGAAGTTGTAGCAAATGCATTGAATTCTGTGCTTCAAATACCGTACCAAATGTGACTGAACGAAATGAAAAAGATCTTGTAAAATTTGAAAGAACATGATTATCAAAAATTCGGTACTACCAGTAAGTTATAAGCAGTTGTAAGGAGCTTCAGAAACCATTTACATTTACTACTAAATTAAGCAGATGACTCTCAAGAGACATTGTTTATTACTTAGAAGCTGTGTGCCAAAGACGGGAAAATTTAGCAATTGCTGTACATCTCACAATATATCTTGAACAACAGAGACTGTTGCATTGGAAGTATGTGGTACCTATTGCACATACGTTACATCAATTTCTACACTCCAGCTACAACACATCAGTTGTTGCGTTATACTGATTTCTACACTATAGCTACAACATATCAGTTGTATCAGATGATGAGGTACCATATGCGAGTACTTTTTGTAGTTTGTCTTATAAGAATGCCCATTCTTACTTTAACCCTAACATCCATTGACATCATCCAGCACTCAAAATATAGCCTACTTTGACGTATGTATAACTAAGTTATAATATGAATTTAAAAGGCATGATGAGACCGATAAGCTAATTTATTATTAATAACAATTAAGGTTTTATTTCATATACCGTCTATGCTTATCCTTTTAACAAATTTATTGGTTTTTCAATACTTTGTTACATATATTTTGAATTGAACGTTTTCGGCTCTATTGAGCCATCATCAGAACCATTTATGCCCATATGCATGATAAAGGTACACATATAATGCAATACAAATAAACCCAAATAATATCAAATAACATGATTCTATGTAAAACATTAAATATATAGCGATATTACATTACTATATAAAACTGGCTATAAAATCCATATTCAGGTGTTAAAATTGTTGATGTTAAAATTATTACATAAGCTTTAAAATTGTAAAACAATTGTAGTTATCGGGTTGATGTCTATGTGGAATTCCAAATCTGATAGTGGCTAGATGCGACAAAATGTTAAGTGTTAATGTAATATCGCCATATATTTAATGTTTTACATAGAATCATGTTATTTGATATTATTTGGGTTTATTTGTATTGCATTATATGTGTACCTTTATCATGCATATGGGCATAAATGGTTCTGATGATGGCTCAATAGAGCCGAAAACGTTCAATTCAAAATATATGTAACAAAGTATTGGAAAACCAATAAATTTGTTAAAAGGATAAGCATAGACGGTATATGAAATAAAACCTTGATTGTTATTAATAATATAATATGAATGGTTTATTCAGGAATGACAATAATATATGAATAAAGTACCAGATGAATAAGTAGGTCTGACCAGACACTAAACTAATCTAACCTACTGTAACATATTAATCTTCCAACCGTACTATTTACTCCACTCCACCTTATACCGGTACTGTAACTTTTAATTCAACAATAATGTTGTGACTTTTATTTCAATAGCAACCACACACCCGTCAACAATGGGTATTCCACTCAACACAGCAACACAGTAGTCGTTATTGCACTCCACCGAACGACAATGACATTTCACATGTATTATTGAGAAGAACAACAATGTACTTCTAATTTCAACTAATGTTCACAAAGTACTATTTACAAAACAAAACTGTCAGTTCTCAGTTCACAGTTCGTTCGCCTTGGCTAGTTCTTCTAGCTCACTCACTCAAGTTCGCGGTACGTCGAACCCCAAGCCTTCCAGATAACAGTTCACTGCACTTCGAACCGAAGACTTTCAGAAACCGTTCACTGCACTTCGAACCCAAGACTTCCGGACGCGTTGCCTTCGCCTGGACGCTGCCACAGTTACTCAAGTTCACTGCACCTCGAACTCAAGATTTCCACTGGATACGTCTCTGCTAACTAGCTCTCTCACAGCTGAACTAACTAACTGGCTCTTCCTTGCATCTCACTTGCCCCTTTTATTTATTAGATTACACGTTCTCGAATGTACTGTGTCGTGTAGCTTCTACAGCAATCGGTTCGCGTGGCTTTGCAAAACATCCTGATGTTCCCCCCTGGTCCGCGTCACGCCGCACCTTTCCTCGCACTAGATGCACGTGCAACTTCCCCGACGCGACTAGGTCTTCCAACATTGCGCCACAATACTTTACACTACTTACCTACTCTACTTACCTATTTCATATTATTTATGTACCTCTAATTCGAAAATTATTGTAATTATATCGAAATTTATTTTTGGTTCATTTATGCTGCTGCTTCGAAGTCTTGATGCCGTTTGTATGTATTCAGATGGGTACATTGGGACTCTGGTGTGAAAGTAGAAAATAACACCTACTATGTCACTAATAATGCCAGATATGGTCTTCCTCAAGCCATCTCGTGTTAAAATAATAAATCAATGCCGGTACTATGATTAAGAAATATACAGACGAAGTGTAGAATAAACATTTCGTAAAATATTTATGAATCCTTTTCTTTATACATAAGGATATGATGCATTGGTTAATCTTGCAGGCAACTCAGGCCTGTTGCTGTCAACCATCGCTTCTGATAGGGCCTTTTCCACCTCAAAAATTTTCTGAGTTCTTTCATTGGAACTGTGACCCAATAATGAGACGAATGGCAGTATAAAATGGCATAGGTTTGGAACTGATTGTCCAAAAATCCTCTGCAAGGACAGATGCACATGTTCCCTTTTAGTTTAAATTCCTCCGTCGTCCCTAACCTTTCAGATTCAGACGAGCAATACAGACCAGCATTCAAAGTTACCCGAATTACTTTCCACCACTGTTTTATTCCTCTTTTTTTTTTTTTTTAATAATATAATTACTTTTGATCGTGTAGAAGATTCTGTCCAGAAATTAAGAGTTTAAAATAATTTTACTTCAATTAAATAATTAAAAAATATCTTGTCCTTTTTTTTATTGAGATGTTGACGAATGATTCGATTCTGAAGCTAAACAATTTTCCTTATTATCATTATACCTGTTAACATTTGATTTTTAGAAAGGTAAAAAAATAGTCAACATTATTAAAATGCTCGATATGTTAACATTATTAAAACTAAAAAATGTGTTTGAAGTTAATACAAATGTACAATGTATGCATAAATTCTATCGATTTCCATTTTGAATTCATGTTACCAGTACTGGTATTAACTTTTAAAATACCGTATCCCAATACTTGCTTTTTATTTTTGTATTATACTTTTTTTAAATCTTACTTCCTACTCTAGAATTTCGCTTTCTTTTTACTGTTTCTTCTATAGACTTTATTGATGGTCAACCACAGTTTTCGTTTCTTTTATTATCATAATAGCCAGAGTTCTTAGGAAGTTTGTTTCATTTATCTATTCATTCCAGACAGTGTCCAGTATTTGCAGCCTTATAAAAAAATAACGGTATTTCTGTGACCTTGTGTGGTTTTCAAAGCACTCGTATAACTACTTCATCCAACAATTATTGCAGAATACTGTATAAACAGCAACAGCTATGTCTCCTCTTTCATTCTTTGCATATATGGTGCCTGAATTACAGACTGCTCTACTCACGTTATACCGGATGTCTCTAAAATGCTCCAACAAACTTTGGGAGGGAGGTGGTTGTATACACAAAAGAAAATGAAAGAAATTCCATTGATATACACATGTGTCTGCAACATAGCATTTCAACTAGAGCTCTTTCCCTATATAGGATCTCTTAGAGTAGATATTCGAAATGTGATCCTCCCATCTAATTCCTTGAAGATGTACCCTTGCACATAAGGCAGAAAATGAGGTTTATGCATGATGGGGCACTGGCTAATTTTCAACGAAATATTCTTCGTCATCTTAATAATATTTTTCGTGGACAATGGATAGGTCATGGTGGTCCTGTTATGTGGCCTCCCCGCTCACCAGATCTTAATTCTTTAGATTTCTTCTGGGTACATTATGGTACAGTACTCCAATGGATGATGTGGACACTTTACAATAGCGTATTTTTTTAAGAAGTATGTGCAACCAGTTCCCAATGTTAGTTCCTATATGACAGTCAATGCAATATCGTGTCCAGAGGATTACATTTCGAACATTCACTCTGAAGGATACTACATAAAGAATGAGCTGTAGCTTTGAAATGCGGACATATTATGTGGGTATATGACATTTTTTTCATTCTTTGTGCTTGTAGAACCAGCTCCCAAAGTCTGTTGGAGCATTTTAGAAGCACCAAGTATATTATATACAGCAGGGGTCGTCAGCACAGAGCACCCTGGGGCTAGCGTCTTTTACCCGCGGAAAATGCAGTGCACCATGGTGCACTCATAGCTGCTAGAGGGTATGCTCTCTATCTCTTCCTGCTGCACAACGGTGCACACAGGATGGCACCGCATCCCTTTGCACATTTCAGCGAGTGCTGACGACCACTGATAAACAGTATATATTAATTTATTTATTCATAGTGGTCTGCCCAAGAGCAGGTCCTTCACTGCAAACCCAGTATTCTCCAATCTTTCTTATTTCCCTTCTTCCTCTTAGTCTCTACATACGATCCAATAGAGTATACAGGGTGATGATTATTACTTGTAAATACTTCGCGTGTGTAATGTAGAGGTGAAACTAAGACTAAAACGTTCTATACAACTTTTTCTCAAAACCTTTAATTCCAGAGTTAACGCCATTTTGCGCGGAACTTGCATTCCCAAATAAAGAAAGGATAACACACCAAATGTAAACTAATTATCACTTTCGTACAGTGTATTTCGACTTCAGTACAAAAACAACCAAAGTCTCGGCAGTCCACTTACGCACGTTTTGTGAATTAAAACCAAACACAGAAAAAATGTAACATAGCCCCAGCAACGGCTCGCCGTAAAAAAAAAATAGGTGAAGTGCTGTTCACATACACCATGCATGAACAGTTTTACCAATATTATGAGTAGGCCTACTATTCGCAAACTACGTACAATTTTAATAGTTCTAGAACACATGCAAACAGAAAAATTAATTTTTTTCAGGACTCTCCCAATTTCTTGCATACCAAGTCAATCCTCCTACATTTTAAATCAGCAAACCTGTCGATGATGACTGAGTTTAACTGAGGGTGGACAGTATATCTCTATGCAAAGCTATGGGCTAGTAATGAAAGTGTCTCCTGTGATGTAGCATTCCGAGTGAAATTTTCAATCTTTTCAAACAGAAAAGCTTCTTTCAAAGGAAGAATTTTTTAAAGTTATTTGATACAACTTCTGTATTTTCTTAGCACTTTTTAAAACAAATAATAAATGGAACTGTAGGTCGTCCAGAATTTAAAACATCTTTTTTATCCTCATATTTAAGTCTACAAAACTGCATTTCTAATAAATTACAAACCATGTCATTTTCGGGATACATATTTCGCACTCATTAATCAACATTTTCTATGTACTGGTACCGGTACCTAAGTATTTGTATAATAGCACTATAGTGATTAAACATATAATATACACTATGATGTAGGATTAATACACTATGTACACTTATCACTAATATATTCTAAATACATTAAATAATAAGTTAATATATACGTACACAATATTAAACTACATGCGTACATTTACACGTGCGTTAAACTTTCAAATACAAGAGTTGGAAGAAAACTGGCAAGATCATGAGCTCATGGTAAGAAATAATACACAAGGCGAAAAACAACTTTTAAACTTTGCGAATTTATGTGGGGTATATTCCTGATAAAATAACATAGAGCCAGTTAATTTACGACTGTAGGGTTGGATGCTTGGAAACAAGAAATGAGGATACTATAATCGAGTCAGGTAGTACATACTGTAAAATTTCACAGCGCTTGAACAATAACCCCCGGCCTTGGAGACCATCTTCAACCCTTCTCTATTATTAGTACCGTTAGATCTGCAAACTGGTTACTCCACCTACAAGTCTAACAGTTCTCCGTAACTGAAAGACTCAGAAACGCACTTCACTCATACAATCTTTCTTTAGTGCGTGACGTCACGTTACCATGGAAACCAAGTGCTGTATGAGAATGGGAGCCCAAATAATTTCACCTTTACAGTATTGTAAGTTCCAAAAATCATCGCTCGGCGCTCGTAACAGTTGATATTATTCTATTCAGCGGACGGTTACAGATGCTATTTATACAACTAAACACTGCTTATAAAGACTGAAAAGAAAACTTTTTCTATTTTAGAAATGCGGTATCGGTAATAACTGGAATTAATTATTAATATGAGATAAAATTGTGTTTTACACGTAAATACGTGAAGTGACACTTCACCTACTTCACCTGAATAACCGCCCCTGCATAGCCCGTTCAACTCATTACGAACAAGTCCACAAGCATTTTCAATTTGCTGTTGTAGTACTTCTACGTTAGGTACAGCAGAGGCATACACTACCGACTTCAGGCAGCCCCAAAAGTAGGAAAGTCCAGGGGGTTCATGTCCGGTGATCTGGCTGGCCAAGGAGTTGGCCCTGCACAGCCTATCCATTGATCTGGATACACAGCATTGAGATACGCCCTTACATTGCGGCAGTAAGGCGCAGGAGCACCATTGTGCATAAACTATAAGTTCACTCGCGTTGTAAGAGGGATATCATGTAGCAGACCATGCAATTCACGTTTCAAGAATGCGCGGTAGATTTCCCCATTCGTTCGCGGATGTAGAACTCGAGGTCCGAGTAACTGATTCCACACAATACCACACCAAATGTGTGGGAGAACAGTAATGCCTATGCAGTTACTGCGATGTAGGTGGCATCTACTGGAACTCTGGAATTAAAGGTTTTGAGAAAAAGTTGTATAGAACGTTTTAGTCTTAGTTTCATCTCTACAATACACACACGAAGTATTTACACGTAATAATGAATCACCCTGTATAATGTAATTTATGTATTGTAATTTATAAATCACTCACTCACTGCAAGTGCAATGATATATGATGTTAGCTAAATAACAAGTTAAAATACCGGTATCAGAATTTGAAGCTCAGAAATTAAAGCCTTTACTGCTACTTCGTAGGTAAATGTTTACAATGTTGTAGTAACTCGGCTGATTTGTCAGCAATAAATCCAAGTCTTTCTCCTTCAATTTATTCTATTCCTCTTAACAGAGAATTTTTAATATAAAATGCTCTTTTTTCTTAAACAGGTACGGTATAAAACTGATCAACTGTGGCACTTAATATATTATTAAAAGGTTTCAAGTTCCATATATGTGTACATCCTTGATAATACCACCAACACTTTCGAGCCTGTATGATATTTATATGTTCTCAGTACCATATCACTCGGTCACCGTATTCATATCAATGTGATGTGCGAAACGTAGTGCCTAAATTGTTTTTTATGTTTAAACAAAAGAAATAATTCAATGCAATCATTTCTTGCCTGTAGAATATTGGGAAAAGGGTATTAAATGAGGTCTAAAGAGATCTAGATATGAAAAAAAAAAATGTAATATTGGTTTGTGAAATAGGACATAAATACTGTCATCATTCCATTTTGTACATATGTAAGTTTTAGAGTTAACTGCTGTATATGTTGACACCTCTGTTATTCCATTGTAAATAGTGCTTGCATTTTGATCTCCTTTTCCTCCGTCGAATAATCGCAGTAATGTTAATGTTGTTAAATGTTTCTAAGAAGTTGCACAGAATGAACAGGTTGTTAAATATGGAGAAAATACGAGCTGGAATTTTATATGTGAGAAAAATCTGTTTACATTTCTGAACTGTGTCATAAAAAGGTTTAAAACTTCTTGTGGTCAATTGTGGTTTTCATATACACGTTTCACTTCTTAACTTGGAATTTTCCGATATTAAATTCTGAACATATTCAAAGAAAGCGAAATTACAGTTAATGATTTTCTTACATCACAGAACTACTTATACTGCGCATTATAACATTAAAGTTTAAAGTATTTGAAATCTTCGATTATTATCACTCGTCTATATCGATTGAAATAGTCACTAATATATTGATGTAGATATCATAATTGAAAATATAAAATGTAACTAAATTAATGCTACCTCATTTTTTTCTGTATGTCAAAACTATGAAAGCCTTAAATTTATTGAGGCTACGAAACTTATTTACCTGTATATTAAATAATCTCTTGAATTCGTAATTATATTCAAACTGATTGATGACGTTATTTACAATATATCAGCAAAGTTTGCAATAATAACATTTTATATAGCCTACTACGAAAATAATATGCAGCATGGGTTCAGAATTATTTGCATCAGTGGAAGAAATTCTTTCAGGCATTCTGTCCATCTATCTCTCCGTCCATTCGTTTGTGTAGGCTACCAGATTTAGTGTACACCACGTGTACATGTGTAGATATATGCATATGCATATTAATTATAGGTATTCAGTATTTATGCATTAACACATACAGATAAAGTTTCCTAAATTTTATTTCAGTAATTGTGATTTTTTTTTCTCTCTTTTTTTACGTAGGAGGAACCCGAAGGCTTACACTGCAGCCTGAGGCTTTTTGTGCTTACCACTCCTAATCTGTGAATGATATTTGCAGCTGAACAGTCGCACTCTTGTACAAATACAGCACGCTGCACTGTGAACTTAATCCGGGCTATGATATGGATGATGATGATATGTGAATTAATGATGGTGAAATGAGTCCAAGGTCCAACGCTGAAAGTTTCCCTGCAATTCTGCTTCAATTGATTGAGGGAAAACTCCGGAAAAAAAACCGAATCAGATACCAGTAACTTGTCCCAACCAGGATTTCAACCCAGGCCTGCTAGTTTCACAGTCAGACATGCTAACCCTTACTCCACAGCAGTGGATCAGTAATTATGATAGTTCAGTTGAAATCCATTACACAAAAATTATACAAAATATCAATTTACTCTAAATCGGCTTTAGTGATTTTTTTCTAACTTCACTTCACCCCTCATATATAGACTGTTCCTTGATAATAAGCAATATGTAAAAAATTACAGTATTTTTTAACAGTAACTGCATGTAACATGTGATGAGAAAATAAATGTAGTTTCCCTTATATCGTTTATTTACAATAATTTTACTTTAACTTCAACGTTCGTCTTTTTAAACAATTTGGAAAGTTCAAAGAGGTTTAATGATTTTGAAATAACAACTGGCTTGAATTTCCGATATGTAAGCTTACACTATAGTCCACTCGTGCAATATAAAAGTAACTACAGCTTTTCTATTATAATATTTATAATGCCCATGCACAGTATTTTGGTAAGAATAAATTCTTCATTGTTCTATATACACTTTTAACACTTACATAATCACTGATTAACTTTACAACTTCTTTACCATGTTAACTTTTTAGGAAATTACCTGGTTGACTAGTTTCGAAAGCTTTGGACAAGGAAGAATAGCACTTCGAAACTAGTCAGCCAAGTAATTTCCTAAAAAGTTAACACGATAAAGAAGTTGTAAAGTTAATCAAGAATAAATTATATAAATCCATATGGTACAGTACTTAAAAGTGTTAATTTGAAAATATGATTTCCCCCCCCCCCTGTTATTTACACTCGCTTTAACATCTTTGGTCATATCGCGAGTTAATCTTTGGTTGAAATCCAAAGGCCTGTGTACTATTGTTGAGACTGGTTTTATTGTTGTGAACTAGATGGCGATTGTATATATGTTATTGATTTGTTATGAATATGATTTCGGTGATGAATGAGGCCGGTGATTTTCAGGGATGTTGTGGCCCGAATTTCCTGGCATTTGCCTTACGGTTGAGGAAAAACCCTGAAAAACCTCAACCGGGAATCGAACCCGGGTCCTCTGCGTAAGAGACCAGTATGCTGACTCCTACACCACAGAGGTGGTCTTGAAAATATTGTGCCTTCAATATTTTAATAATTTACAAAAAAAAAAAATTCTTTACTTCCGTTCTATCTCAGCTTAATTTTAACGTCATAGTATCAGTAAGCTAAAAGGGTCGGTAAAGATTATTTGACAAAGAAAACCTTCGGACGATGATAACTTATTTAATTATTTTATTATAATAGAAAATATCTTCATGCACATCAAATTGTTTTGGCACAAATAATTTTTTGATGATAGTGACATTACTGACATGAGTTACTTATGGCTTTTAAGGAACTTAGAGGTTCATTGCCGCCCTCACATAAGCCCACCATCAATCCCTATCCTGAGGAAGATTAATCCAGTCTCTACAATCATATCCCACCCCTCTCAAATCCATTTTAATATTATCCTCCCATCCTCGGCCTCCCCAAAGGTTCTCATCCTTAATCACCCTTGCCTGATATCCATTCTTAAATTCCTTTATGCCCTTATATAAATCTCTAATGTTTTTATTCTCACTATTTGTTTCTACCTCATTCAGTTTTTCCTTCAAGTAATCTCTCTTTTTATTCCTTGCTTTCCGTTTTCCATTGAAATAATTATCTCTATTCACTGACATGAGTTATCAAACTTAAAATGTCAACAGTCTTTAAGAATATTATCATCATCATCATCATCATCATCATCATCATCATCATCATCATCATCATTCAAAGAAGTATAAGGCCCATGGCCTGTTATGGTCGCAGTGAGTCATTCTCGGTCTACCTTTTTTTTTTGGATTGCCCAAAGCTCTCTTCCCTTGGGGACGATATTGAAGCATGACTTTTGGAAGTCTATCTTTGGACATGGTTTTTCCACTGCAGATGGTACTTGTTTATAAACTGTGAAATCTTGAAGAATACATTAACCTTAATTTGACACTGATAATTTAATTAATATTTTAATATCTCAGAAGGAACTGGTACATATTTTAACATTTTAAAATTATAAACTGCAGTAAGTATTTCTATAAGAGGTTCCTGCAAGGTACTAAGACAGAGTTTTAGCAAAAGAGCTCAGCACCATATTCTTTAACATATTAGCACTCATTGTTTTATTTTTCTGTAAAGGGATTTTAAGTAGCGGCATTGTATATACGTGATTACTTCGCACATATTTTTTTTCGGAATTTAGCAATGAAAATGGTCACACGCATTATTTGAAATAAGGTTGGTACCACTTTGCGGTATCACGAATTCACTTAACGGAACTGAGGATGATGCTCAATGGGAAGATGGCGACTACAACAATGATTAAACACAAATTACAGCCATTTTTTTTTTCTCTCTCCTAAAATTAGGGTGCGCGGATTATTCAATGGCATGGAGTATTCACATACAGTACATACGGTTTTCGTTTTTTGAGAATATCATACGAGGATATGTTGATTACCAGTAGGCCTACTTCATTCTGCAAATCACTCTAAAATGCTAAGATGTATACTATCGTCCATACCACATATCCCTGAATTTGGATCAAAACTTTTTTGTGATTTTTATTCTGAACAGCTATAACAAACTTCTTTCTTTTTCTTTCTCTCCTTCTTCAACATCCCTTTCTTTCGTGGGATCCTTGAAAAACATCTTTTTCTCACGTCTGTTCTTTGTAAATTTCCCCATTTCAACTTGACATAAATTATTGGCAATCAAATCGAATTACTTTTTTTTTATTAATATTAATATAGTGTGTAAAATAGTAAGCAATTTCAAATGCACATTCCAACTAATAATACTGAAATTAGAATCTTAATGTGTCCTAAAATTTCAGAATACTTCTGCATGTTATTTTTAAGATGGTTTTGTTGTTAGGCTTAAATTTCACACAAATGAAGATAGCTCGTACCTAATTGTGAAAAGTTCTTCCTATTATCCCACTCGAACCGTGTGCCTGATTTACTTTATTGATCATGAATGATATCTTTGTGATACTGATACAAATAATCTGGGATAGCAGACTACACAGGACAATAAGTCACATCCCATATTCAGTGCTGTAGTTGAAATGTTTTTAGTGGAACTACGCTATTTCAGAAGCCCCTAAACTCTGCTTCATCAGTCGTTTACTGTATTACTGTATTTATACTGGAACTGAGGAACTGTAATTTTATTTTTACTGGAACTGTGTTTTGGCCCAACTATAGCAATGCCCATATCTAAAATTCCATACATTAACAAATTTAAAGTTAGAGCTTAAAAAAATATCCAATTATAGAGTTAAATTAAGACTTGCTTACTTACAAATGGCTTTTAGAGAACCCGAAAGTTCATTGCCTCCCTCATATAAACCTCCATCAGACCCTATCTTGAGGAAGATTAATCCAGTCCCTAGCATCATATCCCACCTTCCTCAAACCCATTTCAATATTATCCTCTCATCTCCGTCTCTGCCTCCCCAAAGGTCTTTTTCCTTCTGGCCTCCCAACTAACACTCTATATGCATTTCTGGAGTCACCCGTACATGCTATATGCTCTGTCCATCTCAAACGTCTGGATTTAATGTCCCTAATTATGTCAGATGAAGAATACGATGTGTGCAGTTGTGCATTGTGTAACTTTCATTTTCCTGTAACTTCATCCCTCTTAGCCCCAAATATTTTCCTAAGTACCTTATTCTCAAACACCCTTAGCCTCTATTCCTCTCTCAAAGTGAGACAGTTAAATTAAGACTATAAATGTAAACAGATTGTTCTCAGACAAGATATCCCACGTTACGTGTATTTGAAGTGAAAGAGTAGAGTGTACAATACAGATGGTGCTGTCTGCCTCCGCATCAAAGGACATGTATATTTATCTGAGAGAGAAAGCTATTTTGTTATACTGATACTTTCTATCTTCCCTTTCCTTGTTCCTTTTCATGATATCAGTTAAAGTCAAATTCTTGTCTTAACCAATTGAAATAAGGACAAGAAACAGCATTCTGTGAAGGTGATTTTGCTCAGAGATACTTCATAGGGCAAGATCTTACAAGACAAAACTGTACAAACTGTTATGTTTATGTCATGTACAATGCAAGTACACTCTTGGACATTAAGTTGGTCTCATGTGAAATTGAATGGTTTAAATTTTGTAAAAGAACACAAAAAAACACGTACACACAATGAGTTAGTTTCCTCTCTTACTTATAGTTTAGGGAATAGAATGCTAAGAGATCCAGCTTGATATTAGCTTTAGAAATGAAAGGTAAACAATTATAACTCTTTACTCATTTTACAATAATAATGTAGGCCTAAATACACCTTTCAAAATTAAATATAGGGTATTGAAATATCATTGATATAACTTAGATTCCTGTTGTATTCTTTTTCATATTAGACCACTTTGAGAGTCATGAGGGTACATATTATTTTGTATATAGTAAAGAAAAATTTATTTCAACATTACTTGTTTCAATTATTTCTCATCTACCCTTCTGTACCATAGTGCGTCCAATTTAAAACCTTACAGCTAACAAGCAAAAATTCTCATGGGGGCAGATAAAAATTTTTTTTTTCTTCCACCATGTTACGGAGTAATAATGTCTAAGCAAATGCTTATACAATTTTGGCACTCGAGTGCAATTACGAGAGCCGTCCAGAAGGAAAGTTTCACTGTGGCCATTTACAGAAAGAAAACTGTTTCATGGAAAGATTTATTGGAAGAGGTACAGCAATAAATTGTTGAGCTGTTTTTCAACATATACTCCACCGGAATTGAGACATCATATCATGAAATTAACTTTTGTATCTCTGTGTCGTAGAAATCTGCCTGACTTTTGTATCCCTATGTCGTAGAAATCTGCCACCTGGGATCACAGCCAATGTGTGACAGCCATCTGCACCTCTCTATTGAACCCAAATGTTTCAATTCCGGTGAGAAATATGTTGAAAAATAACTCAACAATTACTGCATGTGTTCCAGTGAAACTTCCCTGAAATTTTGTTTTCTTTCTGTAAACAGTCCCAGGGAAACTTACTTTCTGGCAGCTTTCGTAATTGCACTCGAGTGGCCAAAATTTGTATAAGCACTTGTTTTGACATTATTAACATTGTGGAAGAAAAAAAATAACTTTTTTATGCCCCCCTTGAGAATGTTTGCTTGTAAGCAACACTTCAAGCTGTCCACAATTGAGCCTAGTTTTCGTCATATGGCCCACAAAGTAGTCACAGTAAATCTCTTAGACAGTACTTATCCATATCACTAATTGTTATAACATTAAAAATTAACAACTTCGTCTAAAACAACTCATTATAACCAAAGCCACCGTTTTTGGAGTGTAAAATAAGTAATGTTACACTAGATTAAGATTACCAGATTCTTTTCTTTTCACAGTTTCCAGAGACAGATATTGATATATAAAAAAAACTACCTTTAACATTTCTGTTAGTTTGCCATTCATTTATAGACCTATTGTTTTACACGCCTTGAAAAACTAAAATACCCATTCTATTTACACACTAAAAATGTTTATTCTACTTAACTGCTACTTAAACTGATGCTATTTTCAGAAGAGTGAATTTTTTTTAAACAGGTCTTCTCTAGATTCCAGTTTTGCAGCAAATTCCTGACAGGTCATATTGAAGTTGGTTAAGATAGCAAGCATGGCTCGAACAGTTTCTAAAATCATTCTGGATTTTTTGGATCTCCACAACAGTTTCATTGCAGAAAAAATTTTCTTCACTGAATATTGTATTCAATCCCACACCCGAGTGCAACTACGGATCACAAGATGAAAGCACTACTGCCTGAGCTGTACCAGTGACTGAACATATTTCAAGTTTCAACTCTCAATAGGTAGTCCATATTGGCAGAGCAATAAAGTATAAAACATTTTTCGGCTTACAAACTGGCTCAAACAGTACCTATGGTCTCATGCTTAAAATATATTAATTTGAACTTATAACATTACCATACCATAACTTACCAGTAATAAGGGCTCAAAATGGACCGGAGCAAAGTGAATTTTAGGAACCTTCCTGTTCCATCCCGTAATAAATGGTTATGGTCCGTCATGGTTTGTATTAATTTAGTATTAATTAGGTAAATATGGTCGTTAATCATTATGCAGAATCAGTATATCCTTCTGACTCCTTCATACATGATTATGATATAAGATGGATGTGCAGAGATCCGAAGTATGGTATAATATACCTCGTCAGTGACTTTTTTTAAGTGTAGAATCATATTGAACTTTAAAAATAAAACAACAAATGTCTCAGGATTCAGGAAGTTATGTCAATATTTTTTTCATTTGCATAGTTTAATAGTTATTTATGATACAAGTCCGTAAAGGTCTCTTTTTGGCTCGAGGGCCTAAAAGATAACTTTAAGAATACCGGTATGTACTATATAATGTTTTTTTTCTATGACAACACAAATTTACATTAAATGAATATTTCAAGTTGGAGAAGTTATAAGATCATGATGTCATGGCCGTCTAAACTCAGAACCATAAAGAAATAAGTACCGGTATCAATTGAATGACAGTCTGTTTTATTCTTGATCACGATTTCGTGGTCGTCTAAACTGGCCATAATCAACAAAGTGGTTAGAAAAAATTCAACGCTATATCTTATTGCAATGAGTACTACATAGCCAATTGTATAACTTCAGAATAATACGGGCTGAAATGTAAATAATAATGTTAAACTTGTTACTTATTTGTGTTACGTCACTTATTTGTAATATTTACGTCATGAAAGATCGAGATAATGCATTAATTTCCTACTGATTGAAGTTTGTACACTGAATATTGCATTTTCTCTGGCAGTATGTCAAATGAATATCAGTGCGTAAAGTGATTACTTTCTTTTTTTTACGGAAGTATTTTAAATGCTCACTTTATGTAGATACTGATAACAGTGGGTAAAATGCAACTTTATGCACTATCGTGAAAAAACTTATTTTGAAAGAACCATCGAAGCAAATTATTCAGGATGTGTGTATTTTATTCAATCGAGTCTTTTTCATTTAAGTGAAATGATTGCAGTTTGTTGTTTCTATCTGTGTAAATATGAGAAAGAGATGAAAATTGCCGAAGAAATGTGTCCGAATTTTTGTATGAAATTATTTTCTTATAATATAGGCCTATTATTTCAATGTTAATTACATATATATATATATATATATATATATATATATATATATATAATGGATAAATGGCCTGTTACACAGGCAGTACATGTATGACTCCCGGTCTGGCCCGGAATTTTTTAAATAAAAATTCATAGTGACATCTGTGGGAGACGAGGTCGCAGTAGGGCTTTTCCTCGAGGTTCTCTATTTCGTCGTCATTCTATAGCATTACCCGGATACTGGGCTGGTATGAGGACAAGTGGGTTGCCTGGTCGAAACCTGGATATGCAGAGAACCTTAAATTAGTCAGCCAGGGTGGGCTGAGAATGCACCCTAATGGAGAGTTAGTACAATAGATTTTCTTGGATACTTTTCTGAGTCGCAGCATCCGCTCCCAAAATTAAATTAAATAGTATCGTAATACCGTACTCAGCGTCTTCTCACTATAATAGTCATTAATTCGTCGTCGTTTTCAACATCACCATTTCCACAAGAATAACAGAGCATTTCGGTTTGCAAAAATGTCTATTTCGAATATACCAGTATTGGTATAAATTGATAAAACATAATACATCTCTAAAAAAAAAATGTGTAGACATATACCAATACCAGTAGGCCTATTAATAGCCTTCATTATGCATAATTAACTCAGTAAATTAGTGATATAATAATTATCTGCTGAGTGCCACAGTGGTCTAGTGGCTAGAGCGCTGGACTTATAATCCTGGGGACATGGATTCGATTCCCGGCATACCCCCAATTTATAACTTGTTTTGAGCAAGCTCAGCCAATACAGTTTTTTTTCCCCGGGAGTTGTGGTTTCCCAGTGGCATCCCAGTAAATCTCCATCATCATCTTATCTCATTGCGGGTGTAGTGTAGATCAGCCTCCTATGGCGCATCTTGAGCAACGATTCTGTCAGTAAATTGGTCTACATAACTGGCTTCATATGAGTAAATGACGAAAGGTCAAGTACCAGTCATCAGTAATAAAATAAAATGCTTAAGTGCAATATTAACTGGACAAAACACTCCACCCAAATTCTTACAAAATCTGCTATGTGGATCAAATAGCTTAAAAATTTATTATTACTCTTATTCTTCGTTCTTAGCTTCGAAGAATGACGTACACCACGTCGAAACTAGTCAACCAGGTAATTTACCATAATATTAACACAGTAAGAAAGCAGTTATTACTTGTTCATTTATTATTATTATTATTATTATTATTATTATTATTATTATTATTATTATTATTGTCACTATCAGCAACATTGTTAATTAGACAAAAGTTCTTCAATTCTCTGAGAGCTCATCCTAATCCATTATTAGGGGGACTCTATAAAGAATGTTAGAATTCGGCAAGTAGCAAATTGAAACAATGTAGCAAACAGGAACACAACAACCTTCGCTTATGATGAAGTTGATCAGAACTTCTGTTAAAAATTAATAATTTATTGTAATAAATTTATGGAAAAGGCAAAAGTCCAACATTGGCCTGGTAAGTACTTATAGCACTGAATTTCTGGAAGAAAAGAAAAAAAAATCCAAATTGTCACCAGCAGTCATGACGAGAAATACTGATCACAGTGATTATTGAACGTGTGAGGTCCCTTTATTATTTTAATGATTCTCATCAAGGATTCTCATTTGTATGCTTTGAGTTTTTAATCTTGCTTCGCAATTCGCAATGAATACAATACAATCTGTGATGAAAATAATTATTTTTGAATTTGGCGCCTATATTATTTTAATAAGGTGACTAATCAGGGATTATTTACTTCTGTTTCCTGTATTGCAACATTATTACGTAAAATAAACGAATGTCTGTTAATGCAGCAGAGATTTTCTCTTTCCGGGGAACGTGAGAGAACTCGTGGCATTGAATCATATGACTATAGGCGTCATTGTCATTATCAGCGGCCGTCAATTGCACTCGTTGCAAGGAAGCACGGGACGGGAATTCACATAAGCAGTTAATTACATACCAGATACCTATCGCATAGCGAATTAGTTGAGAAGAATTGTCCGTGCCCAGTTTCTGTTCGATAATTGATAATAAACAAGGTATGTATGTGTTTAATTTTAAGCTAAGAATACGTATTATTACATTATTTTATAAGCTACAAATCTAGTCATTTAAAATTGATGTAAAACGAATCTAACGTAGGCATATTCATTCAAGTTACATGTTTTGTCAGGTAAGTTTTAGGTGAACTGTCATTCTAAAGAAGAGTGTGTATGTAATTAAGCATTTGGCGAAGTTAGTCGTTTATTGTGTATAGAAGTAATTTGTGAACTGATGTGTTTTTGGTTAGATCAGTAACGTGTTATTAAATTCATTGTCTAGATTACCCACAGCCTAAAAGTAGAAATTTGAAGTAAAATAGGGCTTAATTAGTAGGCTAATTAATAACTAGGCGACTATTTGACCGCCCAGCAATATGATTTTAATAGACAACAGTAGGCCAACTGTATTATATATCATAAATTGACAATATTGTAACAAAGAATTGTCATATGTAAGATTACACCATTCCTATTGTGAGAGATTATTTCTATTCACCAGTAAATGTAAATATTTCAGGGTATCACATTATAGTTCACGGTTAATTCTCCAGAAAAGCTACACCAAAGGAGGAGCAATTTCCTTTTCTTATAGAATTCTGTGAGCTGTAGTAAAGTGATAAACACGCGGTTTCAGTGTGCAGCCACAAATACTTTCAGCATAAAAATCGTTTGTTACTTAACTGTTTGTTCTAATGTATTGTTATAGCACCGCCCTCCGCTATTCTTACAAAATCAAATAAGACTAGAGTGGTCCAGGGTGCAGTACCGGTATTAGGAAAAACTGACCATTTTCCTAGTAATTTGCCCAGAACCTCTCGCATGTTAATGTTGTTCATTAATAACAAATGGGGGGAGGGGCTATAACAGTGCATTAGAATATGATATACAGGTACGTAGGCCTAAGTATATCAAACGATTTTTATGTTGAAAATATTTGTGGCTGCAAACTAAAACCATGTGTTTATTACTTAGGCCTACTACATATATCTCAGAAGCCAGTGAAGCAAAAGAAAATTGTCTCTCCTCTTGTGTAGCTTTCCTGAGAAAATCTGTTTCGGAACATTAAAATCACTCGGATAACCTAGAAAATGAAAGAGAACAGCTCTATTGACCCACAGTAATGTGTCTTAAATCGTTTACCACACATTTGGCCCATGTAAAAGATTAGGCTAATTTTTACCCCATTTTTAGGCCTAAGTTATATTGTATTTATAGTTCAAGGAAAATACTCGTATTTTTTTGGTAGTGTTTTCGTAAAATACGAGTAGGCCTACTGTTTTCTCTGGACCATAAAATGCAAATTGAGTAAAGATTAATATTTTACTTGGAGCTCTCTGGAGCTATTGCCTTCCATTTTCTAGGCTATCCAAGTGATTTTACAGAGTGCTAAGTCTTCCGTTAGGAACGCAACTGGACCCTGCAACCTGCACAGCCTTTACACATTATAGTGTGGCTTCTTTTCGTCAGGAACTCGAGTTCTGTACTACGAAATGACATCCCTTAGCTTATCATTTACCCTCACTTACTTACAAATGGCTTTTAAGAAATAAAGAGGTTCATTGCCATCCTCATATAAGCCTCCATCGGATCCTATTCTGAGCAAGATTAATGCAGTCTCTAGCATTATATCCCTTCTGTCAAATTCATTTTAATATTATCCTCCCATCTATGTCTTGGTCTCCCCAAAAGTTTTTTCCTCGGGTCTTCCAATTAACACTCTGTATACATTTCTGGATTCACCCATACGTGCTACATACCCTGTTCATCTCAAACGTCTGGATTTAATGTTCCTAATTAGGTACGTTAAGTGAAGAATACAATGCATGCAGTTCTGCGTTGTGTAACTTTCTCCATTCTCCTGTAACTTATTCCTTTTACCCCCGAATGAGAGTCAAAGTTTCACAATCATACAGAACACCGGGTAATATAACTATTTTATAAATTCTAACTTTCAGCTTTTTTGAGAGCAGAGAGAATGACTAAAGCTTCTCAGCTGATTAGTAGCAGGCATTTCCCATATTTATTTTGCGTTTAATTTCCTCTCAAATGTCATTTGTATTTGATACTGTTGTTCCAAGGTAAGCCTTTGAATTTTTCCACCTTTTCAAAGGTAAATTTCCGATCTTTATATTTCCATTCTGTACATTGTTCTGGTCACAAGACATACGGTACTTTGTTTTTTTTTTTCAGGATTTACTTCCAAAACTATCTCATTAAGTTACTTGCTTCAAGTAAAATTTCCGTGTTTTACCTAATAGTTTGTGGATTTTCTTCTAACATATTCACGTCATCTGTATAAACAAGCAGTTGTTGTAACCCATTCGATTCCAAACCCTCTCTGTTTTCTAGGACTTTTCTAATGGCATATCCACGCAATTCATGACTGGACACGGAAAATTTAATTCATATTTTGAACGTTTCAAAATTGACAACCCAAACGGCTCTTCATGTCCCTGTGAACCCCCACACAAACAGTCGACCACCTGTTATTTGAGTGCCCGCTACAAGAACGCAAGAGATACCGGCTAGAAACCCACCTTAGCATGTGCGATAAAACTTTCTCACCACCAATAACAAAAATTTTTCTGAAGCAATGTTGCATAAAGGAATTTCACAGATTTATTACAGGTGTATTTAAGACCTTGTAGAAAATAACAGCAGGCCTATTTAGTAACAGTGCCTATTTATTCTTTGGGAGCCAAATTTGTAACTTTTAAAAGTATAGTTATCATGTTGAAGTGTATGTGTTGTAGAGGATGCTTGATTTGTTGTGTATGTGAGTCATAGTTATGGGATGTTTGATTGTGTTTGTGTGACTGTTGTGTATTAATTTATGATGTATGTTAGGGAAAGTTGCTTAATTGTGTTATAGGGTACGGCTATAAGAAATGTTATGTTTATGTGTTGTAATTGTTTTCTGTATATCTCAATTGATGCCTAATGTTTGATTTGTAATCGAAATGTTTAAATTACGGATTGTTTATGTTTTATTTCCATTGTGTAAGCTAATTTATTTTTCTTTTCAATTTGTTGTATGCTTAGGCCTATTTTTGTGTAAAACTTTAGCCTTAGCATACATATGTAAAATAAGGCTCCCCCCCCCCCCCATTGGAGATACAATAATAATAATAATATTCTAGACCAAAGTTAAAATTATTTTCACTTAACTGAAAAAAAAAAAAAAAAAAAAAAAACATAACATACGCCTATATTTTAATAATTCTTATCGATTAGTGTAAGTCTGCTAGATATCTTGATAAATTATTTAGGCTGTTTAACTCTGGCAATACGAAAAAAAAAAAACAACTCTTGGCTTTAGGTCTTGCTTTGTTGATGTTAACATGGCGATTTTATCAAGTTCATACTAACATTACTAACTCTCACCTCAGAAAGCTAATCACTTGATAACTGAAAATAGGCTAATTGCACCTCACCATAACTTTAAAGGTCTTATTTCTGCTTGTTGATGCAATGCTTTCTTCTGTTTCAGTGGTATGTCGCTTTCAGATATTCTAGTCTATTAGAACATTTTTAATGTAATCTCTTAATAGACATTGGTAGGAATTTTTTCTAGCCTACAACTTTTCGTGAATTGAAAGTACTGTAACTACTTGCTAGAATCCACTTCATTGTACATGTTATAAGCACTGTTTTGTACTTATATGTATGTAAAGGAGGCATTGGTTCAGGAGTGAAAGAAATTGTTCTTTATAGTACCAAAATTTGAAATCAGTCTAAACTTTTCCCAGGTTTTACTTGATTAAGTTTGCTCGCTATTTTGAGCAGCATTACTTTGGAGACAAACAAAAGATAGCCTAGACCTATATCATATTTCCATCATTCTGCAAATAATTGTTGACAAATAATTGCACATCAGTAGTTGTATCATCAAGGATCGCTTGCAGTCCTATGTACTACTGCTACTACAGAATGATCTGTGACATTCTCTATGACACTCTGCGGCAGACGGGCCTGACGTCAGTGCTTGTCATTTCCGGTGAACTGTGTCTGCTACCGTTGCTAGAGTTGGCTATTAAAATTACAGTATTCATATTGTTTACTAATCTTAACTACAGAAGGTGTTGAAAATGATGTCCCCCTTGCTGCAACACAATCCTGACATCTATGAAGGATTTTGACATTTACACGTGCAAGTTCGGCTTCTGTAATTCTTCCGATTTCTCGCTTAATACTGTCTTTTAACTCACGGATTGTCTTTGTGTACTTTATTTTTTAGATTTCCCCATAAATAAAAATCGCAGGCTGACAAATCGGGGGACCTAGAGGGTTATAATCTCTATTAATAACCTTGTCCTTGAATATTTTGCTTATCAAATTCAATGTTTCAGCTGCTGTATGGACAGTTCTTGAATCCTGCTGGAAATAATCACTCTGATTCGATATCGGTTAAATGTTCAAAAAATGGTTTGAATATTTGTGTTCTATATCTGTCAAAAAATATAGGACCTATAATCCTATGTGTAGTTACAGCGCACCATATGCCAACCTTCACTTCATGTAAAGGAGTTTCATGAATTAGATGAAGATTTTCTGTACTCCAGTAATTATTTATTGTTTTGTGTTATAACATGACCATGTAAGTAAAACATCATGCTTCATCTGTGAAAAATAATTACTGTAGGATCCACAATGCCATCGGCAACACTTTGTGAAACCCAGTTACAAAAATTCACGTGACTCACATTATCTCTAGACTGTAATTCGTACACTAGTATCACTCTGTAGTGCTTACATTTAAGAATTTTAGTAGCTCTAAACACTGTGATTTTCAAAACACCCGTTTCTTGTGAGAGACTGTGAAGAGATTTTCGAGGAGAATGTTATAACCTTCCTCATATATCTCATCGAGTTTTTCAAGTACACTTGAGTTTCTCTTTCCACGTTTATTCAGAACCGACCCCATTTCTCCAAATTTTTTTTAGGAGATTTAATATAGTCGTCTATGTGGAACGGAAACACCAGGAAATTGCGTTGCAAAACATCGTCCCACTGTTCCACAATTCTTATTTATCAAGTAACATTCGACAAGATAAATCCTTTGTTGTAGTGTAAACTTTTGTGGTGCCATATTAAGCCACAATCTTCAGTCTTCGACTAAGACGTACGTACATCAGTACAAACGTCAACAGAGCTCATAGGCAACTGAACAGAAGCTATCAGTTGCAATGTGACAATTTTCTGTGTCCTTGAAGGCAGGGAAAGAGAAGACAGCGACAGAAAGAGAAAGACTGTAGTATGCGACTGTAGTGTACCCCTTTCACCGGGAATGGCAAGTGCTGATGCTGGGCCCGCTTGCTGCCGAGTGCCGCAGAGAATGTCATAGATTGCTCTATAACTGAAATTTGGAACACCATTTTGTACATTCAACGCTGCTACCTATGGTATCTTTTTCTTTAATGTAAGACTGGGAGGTGTTTGCAGAGTAGCCTATGTTTTGCCCTGAAACTTGTAATGTTCTACTAGGATTGGAAGGTTTTCAGAATGCAAATAATAGACACCTGCAATAACTCGAAGTTATTTTATGTTATATCATGTCTTTGCTGTGAAAAATGAAACCAGTTTTTTAGACTTACTATAAGGTTATCAGTGGTATGGTTGATGTTGCTTTGCAAAGTCTGGCTCAATTGTAGATACTCCAAGTGTATGTGTCAACATTAAGTGTAGTAATGTAGGTATTTGTTCTTCTGTTGTATTGCAATTCGGAAAACATCAGCCTATATGGGTGGTGCACTCAACCGAAATTGCAACAGGAAAGTTGTAGGAAACAATTTTTAATAGCTCTTAGGAAATGCATTTTACCCACTTTTATTCCTGTTTACTTATTAGTTACTCGTGATTCACTTCCATAAAGTAATATTGTTAATCCCATCACATTGTAAAATTTAAGTTGCATGTCCTTTGTAGTTTGACCTCTTAGATTTCTTCTTATTGTTTCACATACCGGTAATGATTTGTATTTATTTAATCCCTGCATTTCTAAACCACATGATTTGCATTTAGTTTTCATGCCTTTTTCACTTTAAGTGGGAAAAAAAAAATCTCTCTAACTGGATCAAGTTTTCGGCCTGAATTACTCATTTTAAGTTAACAGCAACGTTCTTGTTAATTTTACAAGTAGAACAAGGTAATACACTCAATAACGTGACCCTTCTCTTAGCATAGTTTGTGTCTACTACACAGATATTAAACTCAGAAATGACATAAAACAAACTGAAAAGAAAAAAAAAATAGCAGTTTGAATTTGAACAACAATGGACTACAAGCATTAGACAACTGTAAGAAAGCAAACTGATTTTAATTATTTTCTCATTATGTATGTCATTGTTAACATATAGGATGTATCTGCAAATTATCACTTCAGAAATTACCGGTAATAGTAAACATATCTAATTTAAAAAATAATTCACTGATTTTTATCATAAAAATAATTTTATTTAAATCAATGATTTATGTACTAAAATGGAGTGATTAAAATCATGATTTAAATCCTTGCACACTGAAGCTTATGTAGTGACAGTTATCTTGAAATGTGCAAGAACTATAACAGTTACAGCTTTCTCCGCTTCATTGCTACAGACTCTACAGAGTGAATTTCTCAGATCGTTCATGTTCCTGGAACTGTCAAGGTATGGGGATTTGTCTTGTGCATTTTGTCTAATCTCCCCAAAAATCTTAAAGGGTTAGATTTGGGTATCAAGATTTCATTGAACACACATTCTACTTCTGATAACTGTGTTATTGAATTTACGTCACTTATCTCTCTCTGTATACTTATGCTGGATAAGATCAAGCTCTGAGATAACACAGGATAAACATAAACCGGTAACAGTTGGTGTTACCCAGTCTATGTAAGAGAATTAAGTTTCCTGCTGGTCTGTTTGTTGGTATGAACAAGAATTTCAGCTTTTCCATAGCACGCGACACTAAAACTTCCAACTTGAGTTAGGTTAGGTTAGGTTAGGTAAGCTTTAACACGTATTTTTTTTTTATTCGCGTTAATTTAAGTTAGGTTAGGTTAGCTTCGCTCATAATATTCTAATATTGTTTCAAGTCAGCTGACGTCCTTTATGAATCATTCTTCATATTCAAAACTACCTTCCCTCTGAAAATTAGACCATTTTTACACCTTTTTCAGTGTTACATGCTATAGAGAACCCAGAATTTCTTTTGTGGTAGTCATGTGATTCGAACAAAGAAGGTTGCAGGGAATTTTCCAGACGTCAAAATTTCAATAGAAAGTAGGAGTATGTAGAAATTTGGTTTAATTCTGTTCTGAATCTTTTCTCTTGACCCTGAGCTTTAAAATAATTAAGCGTTGCATTTTGGTCATTTTTATTCATGGACATTCAGCAATGAACTTGGACATGTTTGTTTGTGGGCATTTTCCCTTGAAAATTTTGCACTGAACATTTTTATATTTGGGCGTTTTAGCCTCTGGATGTTCAGAAGTGGACTTTTTAACCTGAAACTGTTTCAAGAAAATCGGCCATTATAGGAATCCAGATTACGAGTCGCCCAACATATGAAGCCAGCATATAGCTCCGAAACATTAACTATATATCTATGTGTATTACACAGTGCAAAAATCGTGCACCTTGGTGCATTATCCTTTGTACCTATGTTTTAAGTGACTTCTAAAAATCAAGAAATGTTAAATTTTTACTCAGTTGAATCTAATTTTATTTTTAATTTTAAATCGGATTTATTAGTTCTTACGTTGATTTCTGTGTTTTCTAGGTGTCAAAATGTCGCTATATCCATCTCTTGAAGATATGAAAATTGATCAGCTGGCTACAGTAAGTATTTTGTTATTGTTTCCTCTCTCTTTCTCGTTCCTAAATGATTGTCTCTGATTGGATCTTATTATTTAGTGTCATTGTCTATGGTGGTTTATGGTGCAAATAATTGGTTTCTTGGGAGAATTTTATAGAATAATCATCAGTTCGGTCGATTTCGGCTATAAGTCCTGTTTGCAGTATTTCTTGAAGTCAGGAATCAATTTCAACCATCGCATCTTTCATGAGAAGACATACTTCTCGAAGTCAGGATCTGGAAAAGAGGAAGTAAAGTTTTTTTAAGTAAGGCGTTCTTTTTCTATTCAGTTATGACAATTTTCAATAAATTCATTCATACTGTAAAAGCAGTTTTTGATTAGTGCCCAATTTAAAATCTTATCACTGAGTGTCATTTTAACTGCCTGCAGCTGTCTTACCAGCTACTGCCATGTGACGCCTAAAGAATCTCCTAGACAGCCACTCATTATTACTACTGCTACTACTACTACTACTACTACTATTATTATTATTATTATTATTATTATTATTATTATTATTGTTGTTGTTGTTATTTTTTAATTTTTTTTTAAGATTGAAACCCTATTTTACTTTTAGGTAGGCCTATATTAAGGTTGTAGTTGGTTTTAAATTAAACACAAAATTGAGATATGTTGAACAATAATAAAGAAATGGTAGAATAAATACATTGCAGTTACATGAATTAGAAACAATGAACAATACTAAAGAGATAGGCCTGATACAAAAAATGACTTAGCTACAAATTAAATATAGGCCTCTGACTTAGGAAAAAATGAACATAAAAAAAGAAATGATACAACATAAGCTTATCACTTAGTTATAAATTAAATTCATGATTTAGGAACAGTGATCTATAGTAAACAGGTAATACAAGAAATGAGTTACAGTTACAAACTACCTACGTGATTTAGAAATAGTAAAGAATATTGTATTAAATACAAGAAACGGTTTACAGTTAGAATTAAATACATGATTTAGAAACAAAATACATTAGCAAAGAAATGATACAAAATGACTTGCAGTTCACTGTAATACTCGTTCTAATTAGGAGAAAGGGAATGAACTTGGTAAATTATGTAAAAACTACGAGGGCTCGAATGTAGAAGTTAGAACTTAACTAAAATAGCATTTTCCTGTAGTAAATCAGTAACACTGGAATTATTTGTACTGCCAAGATCATAAATCTGTAATGGCTGTTGTAGATGCGTAATAGTATTCCCTCTCCCCAAAGAAATTCCGAGCCAAAAAGATGGATGTCCGCGATTTTGGATGCAGTCAAACAGAAATCTGAAAAAGTGCAATAATTTATGGGATGGTGTCGAAATGACACTCAAGTGGATATTATCTTGCGAATTGATTGAGAACCTTACTGCCAATGTTAAAGTAATATTTTCTTTGATAAATGCTTAGTGGACAGAGAAAAGGAACTTATCATCATTTAAGGTCAGTAAATGCAATTCTGCAGATACAATATAGGCCTAGTATTAAAAATGTAAATAGCAGGTCATTCAGAAACAAAGTTCCTTTCTTGTGTTCACAGTTCTGAGAAGTATGAGTAATACTATGATGGTAATACACAGACTTCAATGGTCTGCCGCTAAAGTAAATGGTAATAACAGTAATAACATAATGTCCATGCCGAATAAGAAGGTGGTAGATAAGATAAAGTTTAATACGAAGTGTCTAATTCTGTCCATATTAAGTAAATAAGTAAGATTGATGTAGTATCTATGTCTATACAGAGTGGAAGTGAAATAGTCCTGCAGTTTGAAAGGAACGATAGGGTACACTTAAATGAATAGAAAACCTATATTATGTTTTGTAATTAAATGCACGTTAATTAGAAAATTAAGTTGGAAGTTCCAGTAGTCTGGCAACCTTGCCGGTACCTGTAACAGTCCTCTTTCTTCTCATAATATAGATGTAAGAGGTCAACAAATTCAGCTTACGTGAACTGCCTCCCTTTCTGGCTACAATGTTGGAATCTGGTTGTATTGTTCAGTGACTTGAAATTAGTGATTTATACGAAAACCGTCCACGCTATTGAAATATGCCAGAGGGATAAATGATTCTTTATTAGATTTTTTATCAATACGGACAAAAATCACGATCTTACTCGCAATAGTTAGCGAATAAGAGAGTGTTAAACATTAGGGGAAAAACTTTTTTTTTTTTTCTGAGAAAACTATGAACTTTCTACCGATATGGTATTACACATTTTTGTTACATACAATATGAGCTGTTCACCCTGAAAATCTGCAGGGTTATGTCACTTCAACCTTGTATATAGGTTTAATTGCAAATCATGTCCTTAATTTCAGGGGATTATTCTTTGAGATATTTCAAACAAAGAAGTTTGATATAACTTTGCTCGTTTTTACTTCCTTTTCGATATAAAAATTGTTTTTTATGAAACATTTCATAGCATGCTTTGGGAAAGCCATTGATTGAATTCCAAATATGCTCTGTCAATTTAAGAGAGCAGTGTATTATGATAATAAATCATCTAAAGAATTTTAGTTTTGCCCTTCAAATGTGCAAAAATTTGATCCGAACAAATGTAACCTTTCATTCTGAAAATAAATTTTTAAATGTTAAATTTGTTAGGATCAAATTTCTACATATTTAAAGGACAAAACTAAATTTCTTTCAATCATTTATTGTCATAATACACTGCTCTCTTATATTGACTAAGCATGTTGGGAATTAAATCAGTGATTTTCCCAAAACACGTTATGAAATGCTTCATATAAAACAATCTTTATCTCGGAAAGGAAACAAAAACGAGCAAAAATTGTATTAACCTTTTTTTGTTTAAAATATCTCGAAGAATAACCCCCTGAAATTAATGACATTACTTATGGTTCGCCCTGATTAGTAAATGAACGATATTTGGTGTCCATGTTGAATACTGCATAAGTTTCTTAGAAATTCATATGTTTCTTATCAATTGAGTTGACGTGTTGCTATATCCTGATTTTGTGTTTCTGCATTATGGCAACTATACCTTATTAACAGTATTTTTTAAACGTGAAGTCCATGTTACATTTTGTTGATCATTGGATTATACAGTTAAACGCATTAACATTTCTTTACAGGCACAGCAGCGGTATGAATCACAGTTCACACCAGTTGCACCTCCTGTTGCATCTGCACCACCTCCATATCCATTGCACCCAACAGAAATTCCCATGCCAGTTGGGAGCAATGGGGGCTCATTGTATCCTGTTCTATCTGAATTTATGGGCTTGGATCTTTCACCAAAAGCTCTTGCTGAAATCGCACCAGAATATGCTGCAGCTGTACCACAGTCAGTAAGTAAATATTGAAATACTTGTAATATGAACGATTAGGTTGTTGGTTGATAGTTTATAAAATGTATAACTTAATTTTAAAATACTTAAAACTTTTAAAATTCTTGAGAACAAGAGCTATTGTTCATTGCTTAATGTGTTTCAGACAGCAGTAGCTATTCCCGCACCTCAAACTGGACCACTTGCTGGAATGGTAGCACCCCTTTCAGGTCAATCACTTGGACTCCAGAGGGCCCAAGTCACTCATGGTATAAGAGAGGTAAGATATTATCCACAGTTTGTGTTTAAAAGATATCTAATTTAATTAGAGAAATGGTACCTGCAATATTATTGTAGCTTTATTTTTCTTAATGAAACTTCAAGAAAAATGCTATAAAATTAAACAAATGTCACGTGACTTGAAAATGCTATGTCGTTAGTCTGACTTCATAACACAATAAAACAGCTACTATATTTCCGAGTTAAACGCTGTGAATCAATGTTGCTTGCACTTTTTCCTATTCCTATTAATTGAATCGGTCATTGTTAAAAAAGGCACCAAGTCAGTTTTTGACGAAATGGACGTTTTGTTGTTTCTTAAGTTTTTATTGTATCTTATGTATATTCCATGTCCAAGGACTGTATCTGTGTGATAGCAATTAAACTTACTTCTTTTCCTGGATTTACTCCATAATAGAGGATGAAACAAACCATTTATACTTTCTAGCTTAGTATTATCATGGTGAGTGATATGTAAACACAATAGAAACATAACTTTAAAATTATTAAGCTAGTGAATGAATGAATGAATGAAATAGCCTATTAGTGTCCCTTAGAAGGGCTAAGGCCTCCTGCAAGAGGGGAAGCTCTGGATCCGTTTTGCTCACGTGTCGAGCTAGTCCACGTGGGCGGAGTTGTGTACTACTCATCGACAATTATGACTAAATATTAACACTTTGTCACTTAATTATAACTAAGATATTCAACATTTTTGACATCCGGCGACGCTGATATAACCTCTGCAGTTGCGAGCGTCGTTAAATAAAACATAACATTCAACACTTTTGTCATTTAGGATTGTACTCATTGCTGTTAGTCTGTTCTGCACATTAGTTATCACATTAGAATATTTAGGCTTCGTCATACAGGTGATTTCAGTTCCTACTCATTGGTCTACGTTTAATTCGCACTAAATTAGCATATTAGGATATGTATCACTTTGTCCTTGGGATGCGTTGTCTCTACTCTACTAGCTGTCGTCCTAGCTCCTTCCATCCTCTCCTACATTGTGCTACTCTGCTCCAGTGTGTTCCGATCTGCTGCCTGAAGGAGTCAGCCCATCTGACTCTCGGCCTTCCCGGTCTTCTCTTTCCTTAGTAAGGGTCCCAAGTAGTTGTTATTTGTTATTTGCTCAAGCTAGTAAAATAGTTTTATTTTTTAGTATCACAGTACACAAAGATATGACATGCCTTTTAACAATGTGTTCGTCATCCATTGTAGAAATTTTCTGTGACATCTTGCTGAAAATTTAAAGAAAAAACCTTATATTTGGTGTATTGTGCCAGTGTGCAATAATAATACATTGTTCTCAGTGTTCTCACCATGTGTTTAGGACACTTTCTTCACTTTACAGTAAATTTTTTATTTTAGTGATTTACGTTAATGTAACCAACAACATTGTCCCATAACTTTCTCTACAAATACTGCTTACTATTGGCCCTGTAACTTTCTCTACAAATACTGCTTACTATTGGCCCTGTAACTTTCTCTACAAATACTGCTTACTATTGGCCCTGTAACTTTCTCTACAAATACTGCTTACTATTGGCCCTGTAACTTTCTCTACAAATACTGCTTACTATTGGCCCTGTAACTTTCTCCACAAATACTGCTTACTATTGGCCCTGTAACTTTCTCTACAAATACTGCTTACTATTGGCCCTGTAACTTTCTCTACAAATACTGCTTACTATTGGCCCTGTAACTTTCTCTACAAATACTGCTTACTATTGGCCCTGTAACTTTCTCTACAAATACTGCTTACTATTGGCCCTGTAACTTTCTCTACAAATACTGCTTACTATTGGCCCTGTAACTTTCTCTACAAATACTGCTTACTATTGGCCCTGTAACTTTCTCTACAAATACTGCTTACTATTGGCCCTGTAACTTTCTCTACAAATACTGCTTACTATTGGCCCTGTAACTTTCTCTACAAATACTGCTTACTATTGGCCCTGTAACTTTCTCTACAAATACTGCTTACTATTGGCCCTGTAACTTTCTCTACAAATACTGCTTACTATTGGCCCTGTAACTTTCTCTACAAATACTGCTTACTATTGGCCCTGTAACTTTCTCTACAAATACTGCTTACTATTGGCCCTGTAACTTTCTCTACAAATACTGCTTACTATTGGCCCTGTAACTTTCTCTACAAATACTGCTTACTATTGGCCCTGTAACTTTCTCTACAAATACTGCTTACTATTGGCCCTGTAACTTTCTCTACAAATACTCTTTACTACTAGAGTAATGTAAATATTTAAATAAATACCATACCATACCATACCATATCATAACCAAAATTTATGGTTAAAGAGGACCCCATTACAGTGCCACTTACTTTGCGGCTTGGGATCCAAATTTTTACAAATGTAATAAAACTAATTCAATTTGATTAAATTTATTAAGCCATTAAACATACAGTGATAGGCTTCGTCACAATACAGAAGGGAAAAAATACATTTGAAAATACACGTATAGTTGAAAACAGTAAAGTTTAATTAAAATGAAAACACAAAATATTTTGAAACTCTAAAAATTAATGAAAACATTTCACTCTTAATTTAAAATTTGTAACTAAATTTAAACAACTTTATTTATTAAAAAACAATTTCATATGAATTTATGTTAAACTCGTCTACAGAGTAGAAAGGATTAATTAAAACCCAATTATAAAATCTAGTTTTGAAACTATTGGTTGGTAACTTATAATATTGACTGGGAAGCTTATTATATAAGCTTATTACTATATTACTAGTTACTATATATAAATTTACATGAGGTAGGTTATTGAATTGCCCCTTCCTGAATTCTTCATTGTTGAATGCTTTATAGTTTGACATAAGAAAAATGAACAGTAAACAGTAAAACTCCATTTAGCCTATATGTTTTATGGGGGGTCTGAAGAAAAGAACAAATAAGTGAGAAAAACGTGTACTTACACTTATGGCTTTCAGAGAACCCGGAGATTCATTGTCACTCTCACATAAGCCTTCCATCGGTCCCTATCCTGAGCAAGATTAATCCAGTCTCTACCATCATATTCCACCTCCCTTAAATCCATTTTAATATTATTCTGCCATCTACATCTCGGCCTCCCCAAAGGTCTTTTTCCCTTTGGCCTCCCAACTAACACTCTATATTCATTTCTGGATTTAATGTTCCTAATTATGTCAGGTGAAGAATACGATGCTTTCAGTTCTGTCTTGTGTCACTTTCTCCATTCTCCTGTAACTTCATCCCTCTTAGCCACAAATATTTTCCTAAATACCTTATTCTCAAACACCTTTGTTCCTCTCTCAAAGTAAGAGTCGAAATTTCACAACCATTCAGGACTGTTTTATAAATTTTAACTTTCAGGTTTTTTGAGAGCAGACTGGATGACAAAAGCTTCTTAACCGAATAATAATACTCATTTCTCATATTTATTCTGCATTTAATTTCCTTCTGAATGTCGTTTATATTTGTTACTGTTGCTCCAAGATATTTGAATTTTTCCACCTCTTCAAAGAATAAATTTCCAATTTTTATATTTCCATTTCGTACTATGTTATGGTCACGAGACATAATCATATACTTTGTTTTTTCGGGCTTTACTTTCAAACCTATCTCTTTACTTGCTTCAAGTAAAATTTCCGTGTTTTTCCTAGTAGTTCATGGATTTTCGCCTAAGCATAAACAAGCAAGTGATGTAACCTGTTCAAGTCCAATCCCTCTTTGTTTTCCTGGACTTTCCTAATGGCATATTCTAGAGCAAAGTTAAAAAGTAAAGATGAATCTCCTTGCTTTAGCCCACAGTGAATTGGAAAGGCATCAGACAGAAACTGAGAAAAACGTGTAACTGAAATAATATTTAATAACTTCTGAAATAGCATTTTTGAAGAATATATGGGAAGAACAAGTTAAGTTAATTTTCTTTTGCAGCTGACCTTGTGTAAAGGTGCCTCTGGAAAGATTGGCATAAGAGTACAGGCTATCAACAAAGGGGTGTTCGTGTGCCTCGTCATGAAGGGGTCCCCAGCTGCCTTGGCAGGTCTTCGGTTTGGAGATCAGATTCTTCAGATCAATGGCACTACTGTTGCTGGTTTTAGCATGGATCAAGTCCACAGTATGTTCCGTAAGAGCCCGGTGAATGGAATTACCGTTGTTGTCAGAGACAGGTGAGTGCTTGCATGATGATGGAGAACTAAATAATTTTCTTGGTTACAAAGAAACTATTAATAAGCTCATATCAGAACTTTCCCTCAAACTGCACACATGGGTTCTCAGTCAACAGTGCAATAGCTTTACTATGCTGCATATCTTTACATATAGAATTACGTATGGGTAGTGCGAGAAATGAAACTAGAACAGTGGCGTCAAGGATTTTGTCAAAGGGGGTTATTATTAAAATTTTTTACAATTTACATTATCGGTATTTTAAATTTTATGTACCGATATTATTATTGTTGTTGTTGTTATTATTATTATTAGTATTATTATTATTATTATTATTCAGCATTGCAAATTATATGTTAAGATAAAGTAAAACCACAGTCTAGTATATACAATCACGAAGCTTGAGTTGTGAGGGTACTAAAGTTACTGTCACACGTCTCTACTTTTGCAGCGCTGCAGTACAAAACACTGTGCAACTCTTGTACTGCGACGTGTGAACAACGGTGCAACCCGAAAAGTAGCGGCTGCCTGCTACTTTTCCATGCTGCATGCAGCTTAAAAGTAGCGACGTGTGAACAGGGTTCTCAGGGTTGCAGCCGCAGCATTTTTGATATCGGTTTTGTTGAAACTTTTGCTGCGGTTGCAACCAGTGTTACCACCCAAATGTTCCAATGATACTTTTATTGTTTGGTTATATTTTAATGTTAAATGTGATGAAAATAAATTATTTGTAATAGTTATCAAATACACAACACAGTCTGAGCATAATTGCTGACGATATAATTCATTTTTTAAATTTTCCGTAGCGTAGTTCCAAACAGGAGGGTTGCCAACATTGATTACGTGAATATACTGTTGGTTATCATTTAAGTATATAGGCGTTTTTAAAAGCTTTATAGTAAACATAATGTCAATTTCTGAATACTAGATAAGACAGAAAAGCAAATAATAGATAATGAAGCTTTCGCATGAGTTTCTTAATAATGCGAACATAACCACAAAATGTATATTGAGAAGTCAACACGAAGATGGAAACCTGCAGCATGACTGCGGCTGCAAAAGTAGCGCCTTGTTTGTGAACAGTCTCGCAACCTCCAGTTGCAACTTTTGCAGTACTTGGGTTGCACAGCACGAAAAGTAGCGTGCAGCGCGCTACTTTTGGCTTACATGTGAACACAACACGCAACTTTTGCAGCTGCAGTACAAAAGTTGCGCTGCAAAAGTAGCGATGTGTGACCGTACCTTAAGAACAATAGACTGTTCCGGTATTATTTCGCATTGTCTGTGATGAGGCGATAGTAGCAATTTTAGTAGTCAGCATCTATGAATGCATATTCTCTACATATTGAGCTTCGTGACTGTATATACTAGACTGTGGTAAAATTATGTTTGATATAAAGAGAGTTTGAATTTAAGACACTGTGCTCGAGTCCAGATTTATAGGCACTAAAAATTTATTTTTTACAGTAGATCATTACAAATCAGTCAGACAGGCTAGCTGTTTGTAACGATCCCCACAGTAGGTTTTCACCTGACACGAAGAGAGATCCACTCTTCGAAACATTGTGCTACAATTTTTGAAAATTAGCAATGGAAAAAAGTCCAAACAACTCAACCATGAAACTATTCGTCGTTGCTCTCCCCATCTTCATTCAGATCTATACCTAGTGTGTCACTCTTAACTTATTATGCTTTTAAATCAGGGCTCTGCTTATAGTTTGGAAATATCCTCATGCTTGTGTACTTCACCACATGCTAGCATAATTTTTTTCTTGCAGATATGTTGTATTTTTCATACTATTGGTAATGCTTGAAAGCAGTATTATTACTACACTAGTCGCTGGAATCTGAAAGCATAGCGGCCGTTAGCTTCGACTGTAAAACAGAATGTGTGCATGTGCGAGCATATCTTACAATACTGCTTCTACCCACCGCATGACGTCACTCATGCTTGTATATCTCAGGCGAGAAGTGTACACCCTTTTGAGCCAGACTTATTTGGTGAATAAAGGATGAAATATAATAATACTAGCAATGTGTTAGTATCCAAATCTGATAGAAGAAGAAATTGATCATAAGAATTTTAGGAAACCACATTAAATCTGAACATCATGCATTCATAACGAATAGTAAAATTTATGGACTTTTTTTTTTCTCCTTGATACAAGAAGTTGATTACCAGTATTTTACTTTTCTTTGACAGCTGTAACTAGAGACAAATATTTTCTTTACAGGCCATTTGAACGCACCATAACCCTGCACAAGGACAGTGTTGGTCACATTGGATTCCAATTCAAGAACGGAAAGATAATTGGTCTGGTGAAGGATTCCTCTGCAGCCCGTAACGGCTTGCTCACAGAGCACCATCTTCTGGAAGTGAATGGACAGAATGTTGTTGGGATCAAAGACAAGGATATTACAGCTATAATTGAAGAAGGAGGCACCATCATTACTGTTACGGTCATTCCTTCCTTCATATATGACCACATGGTTAAGAAGTGAGTACAGTTTTCCATAGGTTAAACATAACATTTTAGTGAAGAATTAGTACAGCCTCCCATATACTGATCTGAATTAAACAAAATTTTATAGAAAGAAAGGCTGATTAAATTTAATACAGCAGGCATTTTAGAAAGGAAATCGTCAACCCTTAAAGGAGCAGTCCACGATAAAATTCGAAATTTTGATTATATTATAGGATGTTTACCTAAGTAATCCTTAGATTAACGGCGTTTGTCTCATCTCTCTACGCCTTTTAGTTTGTGAAATATTAAAGGTCTTACTGCAAGCTCTGACGTCATAACCACTGATCGCTTCATAATACTGCATTGTAGTTCCGTTTGACATAGAGTGTAGACCGAGTAAATACAAATTCATGTTACAGTCAGTTATTATTAACTCACTTAGGACCTATCACATGCATATACTGTAATAGTAATAGTAGTAGTAATAATAATAATAATAATAATAATAATAATAATAATAATAATAATAATAATAACTTACCCAAACTCTATCCCACTTTAAATCCCGTGTACAATGCATTCTGTTCCATTCTGTGATTAGAACGACTTTGGTCTGATAAGAGTTCAAACTGAAAAGGTTTAATATTTTGATCAATTATCACATAAGTCAACGTCTTCACTGAGTGAGTGAATGTATGTGAGACGTGAAATATTCGTTATGAAGGGACTACAGATACGTGTTTATCTCACGTCAGCAATAAATTAGTACATGGTTTATATTATTCTATTGCACCATAGTTGTTGAGTCACACGATTTAGGCACCGGGGCCATGTTTCCGAGAACTCTAAAACATGTGCATCATTGAATTGCAGTTGTGGATAACCACGAGCTACTTCCAACACATTTCTCTGTATATCTTCTTTCTACGCGTTTTCCTTCCTGCTATACGTTTTCTTTTCCACCCATCGTTTAGTGACATTAGGATACTGGAGCCTGGAGCCACTTACATCTCTTTTCACGTTGTAATTATGGCCCACTATCACAATCATGGTTCTTGCTACTATTCCAATATATGGAAAGTGTTTTCTCTTAGGAATGTAAACCAGTCTCTCGTTATGATATGATTCAAGTTTGCTGGTGTAACAAAACTGATTAGTCTGCTTTAAGTCTTTTAAAGGGCAGGGTTGCATACAACATTTTTCAGAGCACTGTAATCATTGGGTCCAGGTTCGATCCATTCCCTCTCGCTATTGTATGGGTGAATGTGTGCACATTTTTTATATGTCTCTGTTCGTGTATATTACAAATATGATTTAATACAGAAATGAATCTGTCTTCTAAGTTGTCATAATCACCTTCACATGTAGCACATAACCACCATGAGTGATTTATGATGCTGTCTTTCCACATTTGTATTTTCTCATAGGCTATGTTTTTTGCGGCGGCTTTAAGGTTTTTAGATAAGCTTTTTGCAATGTGCCAAATGTCAAATTGATGGTCCACCTTTCATATTTGGTCCTCATGAATTTCCTAATTCCTCTATTGCGGTCCGACAAAGAGAGGGTAATGTTCATTTTTTCTTTTAGGCGATCTAGAACTTTTTCGCATGCTGCTTTTTCAAGATTGCCTACAATTAGGCCCTTTTGCAGATGATGAAGTCTATAGGATTATCTGAATCGAGGTCCATTACACTGTAAGTTACATATTTTGCACTGTAACCAGGTGAGTCAAATTGGTCATCACCGCGATTCGCACGTTTTTATCTTTTAGGGAATTGATAAGTTGTTCATGAATGTGAAAATAACTACACTTACTTTTGGTTCTACGAATATTGAAATTATTTTATAAAATGTTGTCTTTCCGATGAAATATAGTTGTAAAGTTTTTGAAAAATTTTCAAACAATTTGTACCTTATACCCGATGAATTAGAATTTGAAGTTTCTTCTTCTATTTGAAAAGATCTGTCTAAGTCAGTTTATGGCTCACTCACACCTGATTCACCACACACATTTCTTAACGTCTCGCAACCTATCTTACACTGCACAGCTTTGTTTATATTAGGTTTCTGTGAATTTTCAGCCTCATTGAGAACTACACATACGTCAATATTTTCAGCTATAGGTGCATCACTGCAAATTGCTATTGCTTCTTCGACGATCTTTTTTCATTTATAAGCAGAGGAGCGCTTAGTATTAGAACTATATTGGGGAGATTCTCCTTTCAAAAATAAGAGACAGCAGTTTTCTTCATTTTCATAGAAGTTCTATTGTCTTTCATTAAACGTCTTTTTAATAGACACAATTCTTCAAAATTAATTTCATGGAAATGATTAGAACACACAACAGCAGTTTTCGATGGTGTAAAATCTTTTCTGTTGATTTTCTTCGCCCATGTTTTAAATATTTACGGTGACTTTTCTTTGCTCGGAAATACATGAAATGATACCCCTTCTCCATGTTCTGCTTTTGTTCTTCCCTCTGAACACGAAAAATCACAACACCGCGGCATTTTAAACTGTATTACGATACAATTTTTTCTGTTTGGTCTACTGTAGTTCAAAATCGTTTATATAAAAGAAAATAGCCCTACATAAAACCACAACGTTGGTATGCGCTGTTTTAAAATTAAATGAAAAGCAAAATATAACTTCACTCAATCACAACTAAGTCCGAAATTCTGTTCACGTGTATTACGGCGCGAGAAGATTATTTAATACAAAGCACTGCACTCGGGATGTTCTCGGCCTACTACGCAATCACACCAGTTCAGTGGCTGTGACGTCATAAGTATTTGTGCGGGGTCAGTAACTCAAGAACCATGCCTCGCATTGACATGCAGCAAATTACATTCTACTTGGATTGAAAAACGTGATTGATTAAAGCCAACTTAATTTTATCGCGGACTGCTCCTTTAAGTAATCGTGCAGATTGTTGTCGACATTTGACAATAGTCATTTGACCTCTTGCACTCCAATATGTTAAATGGCAAAGTTGTAGCCGATTTAAGTGAACACCATATTTTAACGTTTTGGTGGCTACTTCATCCACACACAACCCCCAGAATTTCTGGAGGATCACATCTGCTGTTGGTTGACGGGTCCACTGGACCTAGTTGGGAGATCTTGTTGCTCACCAGCTTTCCCTCCTTAAGCCACTGGAGGACGATTTTAGTGCCATAGCAGGTCAGCACTAGGAACAGAAAAGTAGAAAGGGTACGAAGGAAAATGAAATGAACCCCTAGGCCTCGAATGCTCTAATACCATCGGGGTTGAAGAAAGTAAGAGTTCAGTCAGAAGTCTGGATAGGAAAGGGTAAAGAGGGAATTAGGTATTGAATAGAGGAAAATTAAGCTGACCAGTGCTAATTGATGAGTAGCCCCTCCCTTTAGTTCAGCTTGTAAATTATGCTTACTAACAGCTGCACCATGGGAAGATGGGGATGGGACATTGGGTATTTGTCCAGGTTGGTTCCTTAAAGCCATCAATGAGAATGATTAATGGCTCCCCCCCCCCCTCCCTGTATTCGACAGATACCCTTTTGCAGCCCCCAGTCATATATACGGAACTGTTAACTACATATTCAGAAAGCCTGTACTTCTGAAACTTTCACTACCTTTCTTGGAATTGGTAAGGCAACAATAGCCGTAAACATATTTGAAATCGGAATTAGCATACCCAAGATAATAACAGTTTAAGTAGTGTGGAATGATTAGACACTACTAAACTGTTAAGTTAGCCTTCATATCCAGATTTGTAGAAACTGGGACTGATCCAGATTAAGAAAAATGCTATTGAAAATGACAGATTTCATTGAAAGACTGCATTTCAGTGAGGAAATTGTTAAGTACAACCTTCATATTCAGATTTGTTCAGACTGTGACTGATCCGGATTAATTCTATTAAAAGTGACAGATTTAATTTAAAGACTGTCTACATTTTGATAGATAAGCGAAGACATAGTAGTACAGTAGACATTCGATCCTTCAGAGGGGCAGACTGTTATTCCGATCATTATTTGGCAATTGGAAAATTAAAAGAAAGACTATCAGTAGCCAAGCGAGTAGAGCAACAAGTTAATATTAGGAGATTCAATATTCCGAAATTAAAGGACTAGGAAACTAAGCATGGTTATCAGGTCGAAATTTCTGAAGACTGAAGAAGGGTTTCTGACTATAACTATGTACTAAACACAGTTAACAGACTTTCAGTTTACTCTTTCATGTTAGTCATAAACATTTCAATTGTACTTTTGTTGTTCTCATTAAGCATGTCATTACAAGTTACCAATTGGTGGCCATTTCTTCTGTTTTTGGTGTATCAGTGATTTGAGGGGGCTGAAAAGTTTTCAACGTTTCTGACTACTTACTGCCTCAGAATCATAGGTAACAGTAGTACATCATATAGTATAGATTGTAGCAAAATCACATTGCGGTAACCTAACTCTAGGCTGAGCCACTCACAAATTCCGGTTGTGCAGACAGAGATCTCTTCCCATGAGGTTAATAATGAAGCATAGCTTTTGAGGTTCTATGGGATCTCATACATCGCAAATGACTCATTCAATTCTGATATTTCTGTATGGAATGGAGTACTGGTTCCAGAGTTCTTCCATTATTTATTTTTTGTGTCTATGGTCCAATTTTGTATAACTACCCTGCTGTTCTTCGCTTAAATCTCATTTCATTAGCTGTTATTCTGTTTTCATCCATCTGCCTTAATATCCATGCTTCACTACCATAATAGAATTGATTGAGATACACTATCGAATATGTCAGTACTATTGATTATTGAAAGTCGAGTCAATATTTCAGGCTTCATTATTACGAAATCCACTTGAAAAATTTTCCTTAAAAGTGGGATTTTCTTTAAACCAGATTTCCTTAAAAGCAGGAATTAATTTCATTATTTTTATAGTAATTTGGTTGGGACTTAACAGGTTATTCCTTAAAAACAGGAACGTTAAAACAGAGGTTTACTGTTGTTGTTGTTTTCTAATGCCAGGCATTTGACAATAAAGTCATTTGACCTCTTGCACTCCAATATTTTTCAAAGATATTATCATGGTCAGCCACTGAAGCACAGATTTTGAGGTGTTCCGAATCCATTTCTTGGTTTGAGTTGCACAATGGGCAGTTAGGGGACTGATATATTCCAATTCTTGGCTGATGTTATACCGCCAGCATTCCATTGTAAGATGTTTAGTTGATTCTGTACTATTAAAGTAGTCCCCGCCCGGAGATCCGATTGGGGGACTATTTTACCTCCGGATAATTTTACCTTAATGGTACTCATTTCATATTGGAGCAGTTAAATGGCAAGTTGTAGCCGATTTAAGTGAACACCATATTTTAACGTTTTGGTGGCTACTTCATTCACACACAACCCGCAGAATGTCTGGAGGACCACACCTGCTGTTGGTTGACGGGTCCACTGGACCTAGCTGGGAGATCTTGTTGATCACCAGCTTTCCCTCTTTAAGCCACTGGAGGACGATTTTAGTGCCATAGCAGGTCAGCACTAGGAACAGAAAGGTAGAAAGAGGAGGAAGGAAAGGGAAATGAACCCCTAGGCCTCGAATACTCTAATTATATTGTATTGTATTTATTAACATTCCATGGTATTCATACATGCTTACAGCTAGAATATGGAACAAGTCAAAAAACTTAATACTATTATAAAATCTTAATTTATAGTCACAGTCTAGATGAAATATATACAGACGAGATTTACAATATAGTCTACTAGTACAACACATAGTTTTAGTATCAATTTCATGAAGTGTTATTGAATGTCATGAATTCACCTACAGAATAGAAGGCGTGAGAAATTAGGTACTTCTTTAATTTGGCCCTAAATAATTTTATGTTTTGAGTTTCATTTTTTATATCGATAGGGAGGCTATTAAAAATTTTTACTGCCATATAACGCACTCCTTTCTGATAGCACGATAGACTTGCCGATGGAGTATGAAAGTCATTTTTTTGACGTGTATTTATGCTATGAACTGTTGAATTAGTTACAAAGTTTTCACGATTACATACGAGGAAGACTATTAATGAAAAGATATACTGACAAGCCATAGGCATTATTTGTAGTTTTTTGAAAATAGTCCTACACGATTCCCTAGATTTGGCACCTACTATTATTCTAATTACTCTTTTTTGTAATAGAAATATATTGTTACTATCTGTGGAATTTCCCCAGAATATTATTCCAAAACTCATTACCGAGTGGAAGTATGCAAAGTATATTGTTTTTAAGGTATTGATATTTACTATCTTTTGCATAGATCTAATAGCAAAACAAGCTGAATTTAGTTTGGGGGTAATTTCTTTAATATGATTTTTCCAATTTAACACATTATCGATTTTTAAGCCAAGTAATTTGGTTGTTGTTGTTGTTTCTAATAGTGATCTATTGTTAATTATTGCGCTAGAAATTTGCGACGTTGAATTTGGACAGGATTTAAATTGAATTATGTTAGTTTTGTTACAATTTAATACTAATTTATTGACTGAGTACCAGTCACATATTTTGAAGAGAATTTCCTCTGTTGAAGATTGGAATGTGTTGGAGTTATTGGCTGTAATTACTATACTTGTATCATCTGCAAATAATATGGGATGACCTACATCTTTTATAAGGGGGGCAAGATCATTTATAAACACTAGAAAAAGTAGGGGACCTAATATTGATCCTTGAGGAATTCCATTATTAATAGTTCCCCATGTCGATGTAGATTTCATAGTTGTATTGATTTCAACTTTCTGTTTCCTATCTATGAGATATGAGTGAAACCATTGGTGTGCAACACCTTTAATTCCATAATAATCTAATTTATCTAGCAGCATTTTATGATTTATACAGTCAAATGCTTTGGATAAATCACAGAAAATCCCTCCAACTTGTAATTTTTTATTTACTGCCTCCAGAATTTTGTCAGTTAAACTAAATGTTGCATTTTCTGTGCCTTTATTTTTCCTAAATCCAAATTGTTCTGGGACTAAAATGTTGTATCTTTCTAGATGATGATATAATCTTTTATACATTACTTTTTCAAAGATTTTGGAGAAGACTGGTAGAAGTGATATGGGTCTGTAATTTTCTGGAGACGTTGTTTCTCCCTTTTTGAAGATAGGAATAACCACTGAATATTTTAATCTCTCGGGAAATATACCATTGAACATTAAATAGTTACACAAATAACTTAATGATCCAGCTATAATATGTGAACTCGCTTTTAATATTTTGCTTGTTATTTCATCATACCCTGAGGAGTTTTTTGACTTTAGATTTTTAATAATTGCAATTATTTCTTGCTTGTTTGTTTGTTGGAAATATTTGAATATTTGGGAATTTTGTCGGAAAATATTGTGTTAAAGAATCTAAACTGTTAGTAACATTATCTTGGGGGATGTTGAGGTTATCAGTTATTGTAAGAAAATATTTGTTAAATATGTTTGCAATTTCATTTGGGTCTGACGTTTTTGTATTGTTAGATATAAGGGTATAGTTTGTTACTTTACTTTTTGATCGTCCACTTTCTTTTTTAATTATGTTCCAAGTTGTTTTGATTTCATTATCAGAGTTTTGTACTGTTGTATTATAGTGTAATTCTTTAGCTTTTTGAATTACTTTGTGTAATATTTTTGAATAATTTTTATAGTGTTGTTTTAAGTTTGTATCATTACTATTTCTGCTCTGTATGTATAATGATCTCTTGGTTTTGCATGAGATTTTAATACCTTGTGTAATCCATCTATTGTTACATATTGTTTCATTTTTATACTTTACAGGAAAACTGGATTCAAAAATATTTAGAAATGTTTTATGAAACTCGTTGAATTTACTGTTCATATCACTTTGACTGTATACTGATTCCCATGTTTCATTTTTAAGATTTATTTCAAAATCATTTAATGATTCCCTGTTTATATTTCTGAATCTCACTTTAGTTGGTTTTTTTGATAATGCTGTCGGGGTCGAAGAAAGTAAGTGATCAGTCAGAGGACTGGATAGGAAAGGGTAAAGAGGGAATTAGGTATTGGATAGAGGAAAATTATACCAAATTCAGTCAATAACTCATCAAGCTGACCAGTGCTAATGGATGAGTAGCCCCTCCCTTTAGTTCAGCTTGTAAAATTATGCTTACTAACAGCTGCACCACGGGAAGGTAGGGATGGGACATTGGGTATTTGTCCAGGTTGGTTCCTTAAAGCCTTCAATGGGAAGGATTAATGGCTTTCCCCCCTGTATCCGACAGATATCCTTTTTTGCCTAGATGTTGATGCAGCATCGTAAAATAACCCAATAAAATAAAATAAATAAATTCAATTGTCTTTTGCCATAATTCTGATTTAAGCTACTACCATTTTTGAAAATATTGAACTCAGAAATCATTGTCATATATGAGTCCCCTAACTGCCCATTGTGCAACTCAAACCAAGAAATGGATTCGGAACATCTCAAAATCTGTGCTTCAGTGGCTGGTCATGATAATATCTTTGAAAAATATTGAAGTGCAAGAGGTCAAATGACTTTATTGTCAAACGCCTGGCATTAGAAAACAACAACAACATATTCCAATTCTATGCAGGTGTTTGGCCAAACAATCATGACCTGTTGCCAATCTAAATGCAACTACAGACGATTTTCGCGGTAAATCGGGAATTAACTGTGGATTATGATGCAGAGAGTTCCATTTTTTCCCTTGAGGTTGTATTATGAAATTTTGTTTGTTGAAGTCTAAGTATGTAGATTTAATCAATCTTTTCACAGAGTAATACGTAGATTTAGTAACAGGTCTGTAAGTAGCAGTGCTTCCCTTCTTTGCTAGTGCATCCGCATTCTCGTTTCCCAGGATTCCACAATGGGATGGTATCCATTGGAATACAATTCTTTTATTAAGTGATATTAATTGAGAGAGCATTTTAGAGGTTTACTGTAACTTTTCTGATTCTCCATTTCCTCCATAGCTATACGCTATCAGGCAATAAAAACATCAGATTGTTCCTTTGTTTTCTTAAACATGAATTCAATTGTCTTTTGCCATAATTCTGATTTAAGCTACTACCATTTTTGAAAATATTTAACTCAGAAATCATTATCATTTGAGATTCAAACTAACTATTATTACTTTTTTGTTTAGAATTACGACATCTACCATGTATCATAATTTCGGTATTTATACCATTTACACTCTATATATAACTACTGGAACTGTCTTAGAACCTGAAGTCTCGAATCTCGTAACATTTTATTTTTTCAGAATGGCTTCGAGTCTGATCAAGGGTGCCATGGACCACTCGATCCCAGATGTGTAACTCGTTGATGCATGGACCGAATGCAGGAAGCTGGAAAAGTAATGAGAGGACATGAAATGTATTTTCTCGTAAAGATACTTTTCTTCTTCTTTTCCTGAGAAATAACAGTATCTAGTTACATATATGTGATACTTTTAACAATATTTTTTTATACTATGTACACACACAGTGTCCAGGGTTATGCTGCAGGATATTTACATAGTAGATGTTACATAATAGAGCAGTATTGACTATAAATGACTGTATACGACAGACAGAGAAAGAGTAGAGTTGTCAGGTGATAATGTTGTGATCGAGAAATTTTAGGATCTGTACTGTGTGTGGATAAATGCAGCGTTATTTTTCATGCATTCATGAAGGCTATAAGTTTGTTGAGCGTGCAGTTTTTTTGCAGTTGAAAGGCCTCCTATTTTAATGATATTACAGGGAATATGAGAAGACAGCGACAACTGGAATAAATTGTCTAATTTTGTAATTCTCCAGTTATATAATTAATGGTTACTATACATTTCAGTATATTTTATTGTACGTTGATTAGCTTTTAATTATTATACCGTGAACAAGAATGAGCCTTAAAATAGGGTAAAATAGTATTTTTAGTGACAATATTAGGAGAAAGTTTCGTGAATATCTTATTTTTCATCCAGATTCTGTAATATCTGACAGAGAAAGGGAGGATTGCTGCTGGCATTTGGAGTGGAATAGACAAATCTATCGGTACTTACTTTGTACTTCAGTATCTTGTAAAAATTTTGTGATCACTGGAAAGCTTTTGGCATCGTCGTTCTCACAAAGCTAAGATTATAATAACCATGGCAATTCATTACCGTATTACTTTTTCCTTTAATTTCAAAATTTCAAATTTTGCTTAAAACCTTTACAGAATTTCACTGTTTATAAAATCACTGAAGTTTCGTAAATTACCGTAATAAACTGCTTTCAAACATAATTGTAATGTAAAAATGTCTTAATGAAAGTCGGAAATTGTATAAAACTGCCTTGAACACCAGACCAAGATTTGTATTTCATATATGACATGTATTGCACAACATTTTCTAACACTTCGGTTTGTTTTAAATTTGTTTAGCACCTTTCAGTTACTAATTATTTGTTGTATGTGTTGAACACGTTTCATTCACTAAACCTCTGTTGAATTGAATTGAATTGAATTGAATTGGAGGTGCAATATTTATTGTGCAGATGAAATTGACTGAAGTGCAATAGATATAATGTATGTAACCTTCGTGAGGTATATTTCTCTCTTATGTTTGTTTTTTTTTTTTTTTACGAGAATTTAATTCAGCAGTACCAACTTTTACACCACCCCTTGTCATGTCAGTGTACTATTTTTCCCCCACCTTGCATAATTATATACCTCTTCATTGTAACAGAATTGTTTTTGTGTCATTCTTTGTGCCATTGTTTGTAATTCGCCATTTAAAACCAAACATTTGTAATGTAGTTGTTTTGTATTTTCCGTCGATGGGATAGAATTTGAGTACTTATAGTTTATGTATGCATTTACAGTGCTTTAAATGGTGACATGGGTCTGTCGCATATCTTTATGCAAGCGCTATATATATATAGTTTTATTTACAATAGTAGCAGTGACTTTGTGTTAGTCGAAGATAAATGTTTTTTGCAGATGTTTAAAAAAATACATTAGATTTAAATTAGTCGTGCATAAATTTAAATATGACACCATTTTAAGCATTGTTTCTTCCAAGAATGTATTGTTTCCTATAAAAATATATATTAAAAATAAATGGATAATGACCTTATTATTGTTAGACCTTTAATCGCTGGATGATAGTGCATGTTTTATACAGAACCTAACGAGCATTCTTCAAGGATTTGAGCTAACATTTCGACAGTGTGAGTCTGCTTTGTTTCCCGTGTTTTGTTGTACACTGTACATGGTGTGAAATTTACATCAAAACATTAAGGTTTCGTTTATAGCATTTACGAGTACATAATCTGCTTGTGAAGTACACAGATTCCAATAGTAATATACCTTACAAGAGCGGTATGTTGACGTTTTCATGGTCGAGGAAAAGATTGAAAAAGCGAAAGGTAGTTGAGCTTTTTTAATTTCCGAGAACATGAAAACAAACATACCGCTCGTGTATCGTACATTATTTTGTGCGAAGATCGTTTATTACATACCTGAAAGACGAATTTCTAATTAGTTGCAATGAAATCTCCATGTTGGTTTCTATTTAATGACGGCAACTTCGGAAAACGAAAATATCTTTCTTCAACATTGTTGCTATAAAATGTTTTCTGTGTTTACTATGCTCCAGCAGGTCGTGATATACGTCTGTCTTTTTTTTTTCCCCCAGTCTATAAATGCGAACTTAAAACAAACGGTAAGGTTGTGTAATGATTTATTTTTCATTTTAATATTTTAACAATATTATTTATATAACATATTGCAGTAATAACATCCGCATCTGGAATCTTGTTGATTTTTTCACGGCTTCCTTAATGTTACTTGTATCAGGAATGCAATAAGTTTCGTGGAGTAGTAGACTTTACTTAATTTTTGCAATTATTTAAAAACAATAATTAACATTGCAATTTAGGTGAAATTGCAGTGGTAAGTTTCCAATTTATAATTATTACTATGTTAAACGTCTCTAAAAATAATATGTTAAAAGCCTAAAGCAGTAAAATGAATGTCGCGCTTAAGCGGTAAGAAGAGGGAAATTGTTGTGTGTTTTACGTTGGGAATAATGAATGTGGTATTTCACACTTACCGCGTATTGGTTCTGTGCGGAAAACAAACAAATACGCACGATCTTGTACAAAACCATTTTCCTGTGTATGTTTCGAGATGCTCAGTAGTATACCAAAATTTTGATGTTTGAAAATGGAAAGTTTACTTTTTGATAATTTATGATGATGATTATTATTATTATTATTATTATTATTATTATTATTACTTGTTTAACAATGTTGTATGAAATATTAGATTATTTAGTTTTGATGTAATTAGTGATAACGAGAAGTCCAAGGATATGCCATAGATTATCTGACATTTGCCTTACAGTAGAGGAAAATTTCGAGGGGGGGGGGGGAAACCAACCAGGTAATCAGCCCAAGTGGAAATTGAACCCACACCAGAGCACTACTCCGGATTGGCAGGCAAATGTGTTACTACCCAAGTTATGTCAGTGGCTCTTTTTGATAAAGAGAGAAATGTATTGTAGTAGTAGTCCAGTTTTAGAGCATTCTTTGTCATCTTTCATTGGCCCCATGCTAGTCTTCTATATCTGCCTATGTTCCTTTTTGAATTCCTCTTTTTTAAATTATTTTCGTTATCTCCGCAAACCAGTAGAATATGGATTTACTGCTCTTTCTTCTCTCATATGCTGCATAGTCCATATCAGAGTACTGCATTGGAGTTAAAATCGCTCGCTTGAACTCGGTCGAGTGTCGCACCCTCGAGTGAGATACGATCGGTCGTGATACGCTCGTAATAAATAGAAGCACAGTACAAGGTCATCTCACCGACATGTCTTATCTTGTATGGAAGGCGACAGATAAGATACACATATGTTTTGCTCACACGGTAAAAATAAGGCTTTATTTTCTGCTTTTATGACAAACTTTTAATGGAACGTACCAAAACAGGAACATGGAGTTATAAATAAAATAGTATGAAAAACGTCGATATACAGTTATTATTGCTAATTAATAATTATTTGATTTACCACATATATAATATGATAGGTCCATACATAGTGTTTCACCTATATACTGCGACAATGTAGGAACGTTTTACAAAATAATATTGATATAGCAGTAGATTAATATTTTAATAACAATATTAGTACAGATAACGTCACAGGAAATATAATAAAACGAATAATCATGCTGCACAACTGTTACCAGACGCAAAGATTGATACTCTAATTATTATTATTATTATTATTATTATTATTATTATAGAAAACTTGATACAGTTCTTGCATTATCGTGATTGTGTTCTCCGTTTATAATAATTACATTTACATGCAATAACATCTATCAGATGTGGTAAAAACAAAATCACTCGGGTGTGGAAAAAAAAAACATTTACCTACAACATTTATATTACATTTTAACACGTTGACTACCGCTTGACGTGTATATACGTCTCACAGCACGTATAGGGACGTATATACGCGTCAAGTGGCAGTCAACGTGTTAAAGCAAGTTTTGTAGTTGTACTATGGAGAGGTTAGTTAAACACTGCAAAATTTTGAAATGCTAAACATCTATGATGTTACTACACAGTTCATCACTGTAACAAGAACGAATGTCTAATGCTCGGCTTATACCGTTCGAGGATTTATCGCTCGTGACAATTTTACCCATAATGCATGTGCGCTACATATCGGGTTATGCTATGAACTACTTGGCACTTGAGCGAAAACGTCCGATGCAGACCTCTGGTCCATATCTAGTCTGGCTGTTTTCCTTCTCCCATTCTTCTTTAACTGCCTCCTTTGAATTTAATTTACAGTTTCTTGTATTTTCATCATTGCTCTAATTATACTATATTTCTTATTCTGCCCATTCTTGAAATTCCAGATGGTCATCTTAGTATTTTTCAAGAGCTAGACTATTCCTAATCTGGTCATTAGTAATCCTGTCTCTTAATTATCTGGCTCCTCGTAGTGTACTTCCTATTACTTCCATTGTAATAGTTTTCTGAGGAATTTGCACTGCTGTCGTGTGTTACACTGTATTACTTTTATAACACTTAAAACAACTCAGGAATTTGATGGAAATCTTATTAGGGTATCTATATTATTAGTCTGAGCTTGTATCAATTTTATTGTTAATGCAGTTTTAGTAAAGGCTGGTTCACAATAACCCGAGAACGGAAATATTGTTAAAAGAAATGTATTTAAATATGAGCGTTCACAATTAACTATTGTGAATGCTCACATTTAAATGCATTTATTTTAACATTATTTCCTTTCTCGTTGTCGTTTCCGTTCCCAGTTTATTGTGAACCAGACTTTATATTAATTAGTAACTGCAGTGGCGTAGGAGAAGGGTTATTTGTCCTTGTGACATCACGAGTTGAGGGGCATGCCATGTCGGCCACATGTGTAACATTCTATTTTCTATTTAGGGCTGGGAGACACGAGTGTTGATTTTACAGATGTTATAACTAGAGCTAGGAAGTTCGTACCAAAGCATAGTTATCAGGTTGATCACGCTGCCTATATGTATACTATACTCTGTTCACAAAAAGTATATGTGCAACTGTGGTTGGATGATTTTCGTAACTATATTACAGCAATATGCACAGTAGAGGATAGGGTGACCAGACGTCCTCTTTTGTCCGGACATGTCCTCTTTTTCAGGCCTTTGTCCAGGGTCTGGGCGGATTTTTAAAAAATCGAGAAATGCCTTCCTTTTCGTAACTTGTATGCCTGATATTTTGAAATTATCTGCTTTGATGTCTTTTCAAGTAATTTGCCTGTAGTTGGCAGCAGCATCGACGGAATATACTCTTTGCCAATGACATAACTCCCTTAGCTCCTCCTCGTTATGGTCGTTGCTTAGAGGTGGCTAGTAAATCGAGGTGCGAATGTAAATCTAAATAGATATTTTCTGTTCTCTTTAATAATTTTATTATAGTTCCCATGACTTTCATATTTAGCTAAGTGTAAAATCATTATTATTAAGTTTTTCATAATTATTTTGTAATGAAATAGATATTAACACACTTTTAATATGATACAAGCCTAAATGTGTATTGTAAATATTTTGTACAGTAATAAAATAGATATTAACGTAATTTAAAGTATAATATAGGCCTAAGCCTAAATCTACCTAAGTATATATTTTTTGTCCTCTTTTTTTTTTTTTTTTTTTTTCTCGAACAATTTCCTCGTTTTTTAAGCTTTGTGTCCTTTTTTTTTATTGATGTGAATCTGGTCACCCTAGCTACAGTTTACAATGTGCTCAGTGCACAAATGATCGAACCCACAAGACTTGAAAATTGAGTTTATTGCTTGAAAAAGTTCTTCATATTACTGATTAACTTTCCAACTTCTTTACTGTGTTAATATTTAGGAATTTACCTGGTGACTAGTTTCGAAGTGTTGTTCTTAGCTTAGTGGAGATCCTGTGCTATCTTCTGGTTCCCTGTTGTGGTGGGGTGTGTTCATGATTGTGTCGAAAAGGGTGTGTGTTTTGAAATTGAATTGAGTGTTCAGGATGTGATGGTGTGTTTTTGTATGTTTATAAATTTCATTTTCATTACAAAAACACACATCATACCCTGTTTATTGAGTTCATAATTTTTTAAGACTTTGATTTCTTTTATGTCACTACGACTAATACATAATTATTAAATGATTTTAAATTATTTAAAAATAGACTTAAGGACTTTACTAATAGACGGTAGTATATTATACACACTCCTTAAAGGGTGTAATTGATGTTTTGTTATTTGAAGTGTTGTTTCAGTGAAGAAGTGTGTTGTATAAGTGAAGTGTGTTTGTGTCAGTGAAGTTTTATAGTTTATAGTGATAGTGTAAATTATTTGAACAGTGAATGTGTTGCAGTTCGAGTGCAGTGAGTGAGTTGTCAGCGAAATGAGTGTAGTGCTGAAAGATACTTGTGCATGTATGAACATATCATACTCGTGGGTTTTAGTTCGAACTTAGGGTTAAGATACAAATTAGATTTACTTTAAATATTATTTTAAGTGATCGTGCTTAATTTAATTTGGGGTGCCCATTATTATTATTATTATTATTATTATTATTATTATTATTAGTATTAATTCAATTTTTTATTAATTTTGTTTATTATTAATTGCCATTATTGAGTGTAATTAGTTACCACTGCCACCGGGTATTTACCCATTTGCAGTGTGAATAAATACATACATACACACATAACGTTAACAAAAGCAGTTGTAGGAAGAAATTCGAATGTGCTCTTTAAATTAATAACGTTACATTTGTTACGCATCTCAAGATATCTTCCTACATAGCTTCAGAGCGTCTCTGAGAGCGTGTGTTTGCATTGCATAGATATTTAATATTGTTTAATATATTTCAGTAAAGATATCTTTATCTTAGCTCGAATGGTTTCCTTGTTTGCCTGGACGAAATATGATGGCTCCTGAAAGTAAGGGGCTAGCTCCTGTTTTTTTTTTTTTTCGACCATCCCTAGTAAAAATGATCTTTTTTGCATTTAAATTGCCTTTAAATATACTGGGTGTTCAGTTCAAAATGTATCATGGCTCGCTGTGTGCCGTCATGTGGCTAGCTGATGAGCCTAGAGAATTGAATCTTCCTACACTTCCGCAGCTCAGGTGTATAATCTAAGAGGCAGAGAAGTTGGCTAGCAAGTACGGCGTTCATTCTGAAGAGTACGTGCCGATACGTACGGTAACGCCGGTAGTGGCAGGAATGTGAACTGTTTGGAAATACGTACTGTCGGGATATGGGGAGAGGGTTAAGACTATTACTTACGTATTTGTTGACATTAACGTCGACGGTCAACATGGACACGGAGCATTTGATTTGTGTTGTGGAATGTTGCCGTACGCAACCGATGATAACAAATGCCCTGCGTACGACTTGCCGAAGCAAAACACAGTTCGAAAGAGGTTATGATAGCACACAGACTGTACAGACCGCCATCTGTTGCTACGACGTTCAAGTTATACCGTACACGTTCTCAAGTTCAGATTGAAAAACTCCTTAAATAATAGGCAACTTCTCTAACATATAAGCTGAAACTCGCTTCAAATCGGTGACCCAACAACAGTGACGTCATGACACACTTTGAAATGAACACCCAGTATACTTCGTTATTGCCGTTATTAAATCCAAGTGGTATACCTGTTGTTCACCGACCTATGCACACAGGTACACACAGGTACACGAATAAACAGCTGCAGACACACTGAGAGACGAATCTATATGATCGATGTACACCTAACTTGCATCCAAAGTAACCAAACGTAGGACTCTACTAATAAGTCCAAGGGATCCGGAGCCCCAAGCCCTTTCTATATCAGCATAGAACACTTGTACTACCTCCAGACTTCACTGCAGCCTATTTCCACTATTGCAGATTATAGATGAAATGAGGGGGAGGTAGGAAGTGTTGGTTGATTGATAGAGGGAAATGGGAGTACCCCGATAAAAATCCTCTGCAATGTCTGCTTTGTCTATCACAAATTCCATAACGACCTGGCCGGGGATCGAACCTGGACCGTCTGAATGGAAGACCAGCGCGTTAGTACTTGAGCCACAGCTGGACGCTTGGCGCACTGTAGACCGGGCTCGGAAATATTTTTTGCGTCCACTTGTAATATTTTGAAGGTACAGTCGACGAGATTTTATAAATCTCCAAATATCGCGGTCACAAAATGAAGAATACTGTGCTTCAATAACGGGGGACAATGTCTTCAAATTAGAATGAACATCTCTTAAACCGTTTCTGGTTCGTTATTATAGACATAGGTATAGATTACTGGGTGGCGCAGATGAAAGTAGACTGTCTCTCATTTGAATGCGAATGCCATATTTTGATTGCTTGAAATTCCATTATCTATTCTATCGTAACGCATTCTGTTCGCATTCTGCAGAAAGAGTGGAAGTTGTGGAGCGTGTGTGAGAACAAGTTCGATTAGGAAAGCCCGCGAAACTGTCAGGGACAAGTTTCCGGATAGAGAATAACCGATAAAGAGAGCAATACAGGGTTTGGTTAAAAAGTGGCGCGTAATGGAATCTGTGCAAAATGTATCTGTGCAAGTGTTACTAAACCTGACTTGCACAGTTGTGGGTAGGTGCTGCAGGGAACCACTTTCCAACATCTATGAAAGGTAAGCTTTTTTCAGCACTTTGCCTCTGTATTTTTATTCTGTATTTACTTTATACTTACACGGGCTACTTTTATCTGCGCCATTATATATTATTTCCATAGCTTCACAGGCATTGGTGTTTTGTGTGTTTGGTTATGTAGCTAAGTCACAAATTGAAGTAACGTTCATTGTTTTAAAGCAGATCAGCCTACTATAACCTTAGCTATAATACCAACAAAATAATTTATGTTGCATATAGTAGGCTATTTCAGTTCTTGGATTTAACGTTCATCGTACTGACATTTCGAACAAAGTGACAAATAAATACTCCCTCGTAATAAGGATATATCTGAATAGGAAAACAATGTAGGTACCCTAGATCCTTATTCCGGCAGATATTAAAATTATGAAGGTAGGATTGTTTATGATTAGCAGTGTGCTGCGGATCAGAAGTAAATGATTTGTGTATTGTGACTTCGATGGTAGGCAGCATGTGTAAACAAGTAGGCTAGGAATGGAATGGAAGCTCTTGGTTTGCAACACCGTGAGTATGTTTTATTTATTTATTTATTTTTCTGCAATTTTTGTGGGATATGGGTTACGATTATTCTAACTTTATTTGAATTGAAATTTGATATTGATTCACTGATAGATTTTTTATGTTCTACTTGAATCTAATATGCTTCATAATCAAATCATGTACAGAAATAAGACCACGGTCTAGTACATAGTCACGAAGCTCAATAGGCCTACGTAGGAATATGACAGTTGAACTTCAGTTGCTAGCCACTATCGCACAGTCTATTATTCCTAGTACTCTCAGTTGCTAACTGCTTGGAGCATTCGCGAGAAATGCAAAAAATCATCTAAAGCTTCGTATTTGTACTGGACTGTGGTATGATGCTATTTACAAAAGTCACAATTTATTATAAGAATACTCCAGAACCCGACATTTGTGTTGATTCTGTCCTACTGCTATTAACACCAGTAACATGTCAGGAGACAAAGCAAAGAAGAGAGGTCTAATGTGTTATTTTATGCCATGCTGTTTACCGAATATTGAATATTATAATACGTCTATATGCGCGATTTAGTGGAAGAATAAATAAAGTACGGAAGGTACGTTATATCAAAGTCGATTTGACTGTTACAGCGTGTAGCTTTTAGATCTGGAACTTGTGTTTCGACACGTAACGTCTATATTCGACCTACGTACACTAATACAGGGACATCATTTATTTTTACTTCAATTTTTATTGTACCTGAGTTTTTGAATGTACTTCACTCCCACCCCTTCTACTAAGGAAGTTCCAAGTCCACACAGAACCAAGACCGCAGATAGTAAGCAGTACTGAGTTACTGAGTATAGTACGTTCCAGAAATATGTTCGCGTTTTCCAGTGACGAAAGAGCTTTCAATATTGAATCATATTTTCGCACAGGTACTGTCCGTTTGCCTACATCGCATCCCGAGTTTCCCCCACCTGCTTCTGCTCGCCCCTCTGTAATAGCTGGGCTGTCTTAGCTCTTTTCTGAAAACATTAATTTCTCTTAGGAATTGGAAGTTTACGTAATATTATACAGCTGTTTAATTTAACTTAAATAAAAGGGCCTCGTTATAAGTTATAAGTAATTAACTGTCACGTGATGTCCTCCCTTTCTACAATCCTGCGGCATAACCACTTGGACGGACAGTAGATAGCATGTCTGAGTAATTTTATATTTTCGGGTCGGGCAGAAGTGAAGATTGAATTTACAGTACGTAGAGTAGGTACAGAATTATTTCAACATGAGCTACTAGTACGAAGGACGAAACTGGCAATTGGAATTAGATGCAATAGTCTATAGTGCGATAATATGCACAAAAGAACTGAAGCCTGTATCGAAATGAACGGCCACCATTTTCAAAATTGTGTTTAAATATTCATATTATAATTATTTTTCAATTTAACTTCTTTTTCTATATTGTACGCTAATGTGCTGTAGACAGTATAATATACACTGCATAATGAATACGTTCGCATGGATAACTCACTTCGTGAGTAAAAAACACTTATTCTTAATACAGTACTGTACTTTGATTAAAGAAAAACTTAATGAAAATTATCAAACTCAAAATCGCGATATTTCCTAGTTTACGTAAATGGATGAACTACTTTTCTTCCATCCTATACCTAGTAGAGTGATTTGTGTTTTACGCCAGTATCATCGAACTCCAGTCTTGGAGGGGGGAGCAAGCGGTGTTTCCGGTTCTCTAAAGGTATAGACAGGTTAATATTAAAAATGTTATTAAAAATAAAATGATGTCCCTGTAGAAAACAAAGGATTTTGTGGAACGGAAATTAGGACCTACACTGGCATTACCATGGAAATGCTTACAGATCGGAAGGCGAGACTTGGGATATGAGGTACACGAGAGGGGAAAGGATGGGAGATCAGAAACAAAGTTTGTTTCAGTTTGGTTAACATTATACTAATCTCCGATACGGAAATTCAATTCAAACTGAAACCTTATTTTCCCTCTCTTTACTCTCTGGTGGTATAGTCACGGCGCGTGTTAAGGTCGTAGGACAGGTCTTGTCTCTTCTACTATACCCTACGTCCTGTCCGATAAATTCAACAATGTGAACGAGTTCATCTATTTCTACACACAAAGAGAGTCTGCATACATACCTACCTGGAAGAGATTAGTATAGGCTTAAGCCATGGGAGAATTGTTCCCTGTGTAATTTATACCAAACAAAAGTACCTATAATTTGATCGCGACTATCCAATATTTGTGGTGCAGATACACCCCCGCTAGTGCTGGGTAACTTTCGGTGCTGGACCCCGGACTCATTTCACCGGCATATTATCACCTTCATTTCATTCAGACGCTAAATAACCTAGATGTTGATACAGCGTCGTAAAATAACCCAATTAAAAAAACCCGCTAGGCAAGGGTTATCACTCAACTAAGTACGGGGAGGAAAGTTACTATAAAATCGTTGACAATTTCTTTCATATAAATTCAGATTTATTCGCCTCAAATTACAACTGTTTATGTACATACAGAAATCAAAGTTAATGCAGATTACATTTTTATTAAGTCTAACTTTTAAGCGACTTCATACCTAATAGACTAACAAAGACAAACATTTAAATAAAAAGTTAACTATGTAAGTTGATATTACAAGGAAATTACAGAAAAATTAAGTATTTTACTCGTAAACATTAATTTATTTACTTAATAAAATATTTTATTTATTTTTTTTCATTAGTTTAAATATAAAAACATTTGATGTCAATCTTATAAACAGTCTGAATTCTTTTTTTTTTTTTGTCGTTTTCAGAAATAATGCACAGTAATTTAATTAACATTCTAAACAATTAGTTCTAAGTTACTGCTGTTATGTAAGAAATCAGCACGCTACTAGAGCGAAATAATATAAAGTGGCTTAAAATGCGTATTCATATAAAATTATTTTGTTTATCGGGACTCAATCTTTACTCTAACTCCTGTTTTAGATGTGAGAATCAACTCGGCAAAGAATCCCAGGTCTTCTTCTGGATCACCGGGAGTGAATTTGAAATTTCTCACCAGTTTCGATAACGTTGCCTTCAGTTCTGCCATTGCGAATTTCTGACCTGAAATAAAAATCAGATCCTTCTATATATTAAATCCACTGTTTGCAATCATTCCAACATGGACAGTTCAATGCAAGAGGCTTATGGCAGAAGCCTCGTAACCAGGTGCGACGGCCTTGTTCACAGACAGCGGCACTCTCAAACATGAGGGGATACCGGGGAAGAGGGGTATTAATTCGCTACGACTCAGTAGCAGGAAGCGGGATTAGCGTCAATCGCGATATAATACGCCGCGCTATGTTGATATTGTATTGCATTTATTAACGTTCCATGGTATTCATACATTGCTTCACAGCTAGAAAATGGAACAAGTCAAAAAGCTTAATACTACTATAAAGTCTTAATTTATAGTCACAGTCTAGTTGAATATATACAGAAGAGGTTTACAATATAGTCTACTAGTACAACACAAAGTTGTATCAATTTCATGAAACGTTGTTGAATATCATGAATTCACCTACAGAATAGAAGACTTGAGAAATTAGGTACTTCTTTAATTTGGCCCTAAATAATCTCATATTTTGAGTTTCATTTTTTATATCGATAGGGAGACTATTAAAAAATTTTACTGCCATATAACTCACTCCTTTTTGATAGCACGATAGACTTGCCGATGGAGTATGAAAGTCATTTTTGACGCTTATTTATGTTAGGAACTGTTGCATTAGTTACAAAGTTTTCACGATTACATACGAGAAAGATTATTAATGAAAAAATATACTGACAAATCATGCACATTATTTGTAGTTTTTTTTTAAATAGTCCTACAAGATTCCCTAGATTAGGTTCCTATTATTATTCTAATTACTATTTTTTGTAGGAGGAATATATTGTTACCATCTGTGGAATTTCCTCAGAATATTATTCTAAAACTCATTACCGAATGTAAGTATGCAAATTATATTGTTTTTAAGGTACTGATATTTACTATCTTTTGCGTAGATCTAGTTGCAAAATAAATTTAAATTGAATTATGTTAGTTTTGTTACAATTTAATATTAATTTATTGACTGAGAACCAGTCACGTATTTTGAAGAAAATTTCCTCTGTTGAAGATTGGAATGTTTTGGTGTTCTGTGAATGCGCTGTATTGTTGAGTGTTAGTTTCATCAAAAGTGCATGCGTATGTGTGTTACATGCTAATTTTGATAGAGAAGCCGAGAAACATCTCCTTTATAAAAATATATGGTAAACAGATTTTTTTCAGCCTACCTAGTCTTTACATTTTAGCTTTGCTACTGCCTTCAACCAATAAAGACAAACTTGTGCAGTCCACGTGAAGTCCGCACGGAGTGATTTGAACTCATTGAGAGATCGTGTCTAGTGGGAATGTGTCTTCCGTTGTCTTCAGACCAATCTACACTAAGTAATATGTCTTAAATCAAGGCAAACGCACATGTGTCCTATGACACTGATCCTATGTCTACCTGCGTCGAGCCATGTGCAGATTTCTGATAAAACGAGCCGCTCGTTAACGAGGCTTTTGTTCGAACTATACTAGAGTAAAACGTATTTCACAAGAGTACATCTGCTCACTTCCAAATGACGTAACCCCCACGCCAGTCTGACCGGTGGTAGGAGCATTTGGTATCTGCGCACTTCGAAATGTATGTTGCCGGGCTATACTCTCTATGCTCCCCGAACTCCTCAAAATATGGGGTTTTAGTAGCGTACGCAGAATTTTGTCAAGGGAAGGGTCATTATTATAATTGTTTACAATTTGGTATTTAAAATTTTGTGTAATAATGATGATGATGATTATAATAATAATAATAATAATAATAATAATAATAATAATAATAATAATAATAATAATAATACAGTAGAACCTCTATTATCCGTGGTATTGAAAGGGGTGAGCTGAACGGTTAATCGAAAAATCGGACAATCCGTACCATAAAATATTTTCGTAAATTTAGTGAATAATATTAACACTTTCGTAATTTCCTCCATAGTCTTGTATTTAACACGCCAGTTAGTGGATCAGAAGTTTACTCATTTAAGTCAGGTTGTCAATAACGGGTTTTTAAGGGCTAAGGAAAGTCCTTGTAATTGCTGTCTGTGGAAATATATGAATAGTGGAAGTCTCTTGTTGTGGATTTACATACTTTATACACTCCAATCTCGTATTCTGATGCAAGATGAGCCACAGTTTCTCTTTCCTTTTTTTCGATACTTAGCACAAGATTTCTTGTGACACCCATAGGAGATATTTCATGTAGAAGTTTATACAGTACGACAATTCGAACAGTAGACCATACTGTGTAAGGAAAAGGTTTATAATAGCACTCTCTAGAAAAAAATAACGTGCTAATTCATTGTACAGTATTCACATATTTCTGTAGAAAAAAGCGAGAGAAAGACAGACGGATAATCCACCAATCAGTTAATAGAGTGACGGATAATGCGGTTCTACTGTAATAATAATAATAATAATAATAATAATAATAATAATAATAATAATATCAGCTGAGTTTTCACAGGGGAATGTGAAACTAGTTCCTGGAAGAACATTCGCAACAACATATTCGCGCTGCGGCTGCGAAGAAACATTTGACAATGTGAAATTTTCACTAACCTCGCGAGAAAATGGTAAAATTGAGCTTTGCGGTCGCTGAGACATATCAAAGAACTCGAACGATAATGTGAAGTTTATGTTAAAAATATGAACTGTCAATGCACAAAACGTTAAACGAACGTTTCACAATAAAGTTAAAACTGAAATTAACGAACGGGTGAATGTCGCTCTTAAAATAAGTTTAAAATCGACAATGCACAATTTTTAACATCTGCACTGCAGAATTGTCAAAACTATCTTTTCAATATGCTTCGCAAAGTTCAATTCCTTATTTTGTCAGTTTCATTTTATTATAAGGTCGGTACTAGGCGGTAGGTCTCTCTATAATAAAGATAGCATTGTTATAATTCGAACGTGCCGCAGCACCAAGCACAGAGATTATACTGAAGGAGAGATAGGAGGACTATGCATCATGTCGATGTAGATTTTGTTACTCTGACAGTGAAAAATTAGCGAAGGAGAAACGATTATGGACAAAAAAAAATAGTCAAATCTAAATATGTCATTTTTTGAAAAAGTTCAATGGGGAGTTCAAACCCTGTAACCCCCCATTGCGTACGCCCCTATGGGGTTTGTACCTATCACATTTAGTGACCCAAATTTCATGAGACAAGTATGAATGTTAGTATTTTAATTCGAACATATAAATATTTAAATTTCATTTTGTTTATCTGTCTTGAGCTTAAAGTGGTGTAAATAGAAATTAAAACATATTCCTGAACGTACCTATGCAATTCCGTACATAGGTTAAGGGTGTTTGAGAATAAGGTGCTTAGGAAAATATTTGGGGCTAAGCGGGATGAAGCTACAGGAGAATGGAGAAAGTTACACAACACAGAACTGCACGCATTGTATTCTTCACCTAACATAATTAGGAACTTAAAATCCAGACGTTTGAGATGGGCAGGGCATGTAGCACGTATGGGAGAATCCAGAAATGCATATAGAGTGTTAGTTGGGAGACCGGAGGGAAAAAGACCTTTAGGGAGGCCGAGATGTAGATGGGAGGATAATATTAAAATGGATTTGAGGGAGGTAGGGTGTGACGATAGAGACTGGATTAATCTTGCACAGGATAGGGACCGATAGCGGGCTTATGTGAGGGAGGCAATGAACCTTCGGGTTCCTTAAAAGCCATTTGTAAGTAAGTAAGTAAGTAAGTACCTATGCAGTTCCGTGGTCCAGCTGAAAACGGAATATAGGAATATGCGTGTCTCCCAACAGAATTTTCTGGAAGGAAGCGATCCGGATCAAACTTCTTTGGGTTTGGCCAATGATCTGGATTCATGTGGAGGGTCTGTGGTTGAAACACGAAGTTGGTTCCCTTTGGAAAAGTATAACCATCTGAAATGAAGAATAACAGTTAAATGAGAACCGCAATATTTCAATATTTATTTGTTCGTGTTTTATATTATGTGTTTACAGAGGTGGTGAATGGAACTAATGGAAGTCCTTTTGCATTTGTATTGTCGATACGTTTTGTACACAATCTACAGGAAGTGGTATGACATGACTAGACTCTGTAAGAATAGATTTTTAGCCTCAGAGGTTGGCTTACTCATGTTATATCGTTTAGAGACAGTTCCTAATGGTAACCAGGCAAACAGACTATCCCATAATTCTAAAGTTTCTTTTCATTACCTAAAAATCTCCCGTTTCTTTGGCCCTGCCTATATAATAGTTGATGTCATTTTATCATACTCGACGCGTATAGGGGCTCTATTAAATACAGTGAGTATAAAAAGTATTCGCACGGTGGGTAATAAAATATATAGCAATAATAAAATGTGCTTCAAATCCTATACTCTCAACTTTTTAAACATGAACACAAGTTACGTACAAGTATATACATTCTTTGTTATTTATGTACATATAAACACAAAATTAATTGCACAATTCTCAAAATAAAAAATTATGTTTGACTAAAACACAATGATACCAAACAAAAATACGAACAAAAAGTATTCGCACACTGGTCACACTTTAGAGAGTTCCTTTTCAATTTCAATACTTTGTAAAGTAGCCCTTGCATTTTACAATAGCCTCTAACCTTCTGGGGATAGAATTTACTAAATTTGAAGTAATACTTGCTGGAATGATGTTCCACTCTTCTATGATTGCAGTCTTTAGAGACTCTTTGTGGTAATATGCCTGGTTCTAAGTCTTATTTCTAAATAATCCCAAAGGTCTCGATTGGGTTGATGTCTGGTGACTGGGGAGGTGTCTTAAGGTTCGAAGGCATGTTATAGAGAATCAACAGTCGAGTATTGTGGGCCGTATGTCTGAGGTAGTTGTCTTGCATAAATATGAAATTGCCCCCGATGCCCAATTTTTGGGCACTAGGCACTACATGACCCTTCAGAATATCAATGTAACGTTGGCGATCCATATTGCCCTTTATAAAAGCCAACAAACCCACTCCTCTTGAACTCATGCACCCCCAACTTGTTTCACTGTGGGACGAAGATTTTACTTTTCTAGTTCAGCATTTTTTTTCTCCACACAAAACTTCTCCCATCAGACTGAAATATATTGAACTTACTTTCATCAGTGAAAAGCGTTCTGTTCCAAAATTCTTGGGATCGGTTAAGATTTATTTTAGCGAAGTCTAATCTTTTACTCTTATTAACTTTACTGATGTAGTATTTCCTATGGCGATTCTACCATGGTATTCTCTGCTCCTTAGGTAATTTCGGATTGTACTGTTACATACACTTGTACCGAGAGCACATTGAAGCTCTGCGGCACTAATATGTGGATTCTTTTTAATTTTTCGTATGATTGTTCTGCCACTGTATTCGTTTATTTTTCTCTGCCAGCCACTTTTCCTTAAATTTTCGTTCGAATTTCTTTCCCCATATCTGTCTGTGATTCCCTTGATGGTTGACTTACCTCTATTCACAATCGTTGATGTTTCACTCAGTGTTTTACATTGATTATGCAGACCAATGATAGTAGTCCTTTCTTTCTTAGAAGTTTCTTTCCCTCTCAGTCCCATTTGACGTGATAGCTATATACTATTTATGATTCTAGAATCAAACTGACTTGGAACATGAATTAGGAGCGTTTTCTTAGTACCATGTGCCTACTGCGTTCCACATAAGTGCTTTTATTCGTCAACAGAGTTGAGTGTGCGAATACTTTTTTCGCAGTAATTTTGTTAGGCATTCAATTTATTGAACTATGACAGAACCTACACGCAAAATTATGAATATGTATTATGTGTATTTACTATGTTACGCATTATTATTATACGTGAACAGTTTATTTCATACCAAGAGTTAATAGTACTTAATTTAGGTCTCAATTTGTAGTAAAAAAAATCGTCGTGCGAATGCTTTTTACATTCACTGTATATACGAAGTAGCAATACTACTCATTCAGAGCAATAATAAAAGTAACGGAGTATTATATCAAAGTTAAAAAAAAAACTATCTTTTCTTTTGATACATTTGTGAAGCTGGTAATGATTTTTTTAAATTGATTCAATATTGCTCTTAGAAAGCATAACATGTACTTTATAATCGCAGTTTTAAACATTTTCAAACTGAGCCTTCGGTTCATTTTAAAGTCTGTATCAAATTAGTACGACTTTTTTTACTGTATCATTGTAGCCCTACTTGACCCTAGTTTAAAATTTACTCACCTACTGATACGTCTTCCATAAGCTCTCTACCAAACAGTGGCACGCTGGGATAAAATCTCAGGGTTTCTTTGACCACTTGGTCAAGATACTTCATATCCTGCAGATCGTTGTAAGTGGGATCGCGATCAGAATCGCCAAACATTCTCTTCAACTCTTCATAAACTTTTTCCTGCGAAAATACACACATAAATACACTGGTCAAAAAACGTTTTGCATATACATAATTTTTTATTTCTGGATCAGATGTGCCACAAACTTCTGTACATGAAGAGTTCGCGGGAAAAACGATGAATGTCACAGTATTCTTAAGATTGATGTCATTACCTAATTCAATGGATCACTGCGAAATTTAATGTTGTTCTTATGAAAAATGGTAAAAAAGGAGAATTATCACATGAATACAGTAATCCTTACCTTTATTTTCTATAGAAACAGCACTACATCTTGCAGTTATAGACACAATTAGATCATTATGTAATCCTTAACAGAAATGTGACATTCATCGTTTTTCCCGCGAACTCTTCACATGTCAGTTGCTTAAAGAACAAACAAAATAAAGTTTTAAACTTCTAACACACATAACGAAAAAAAAGAACTGTCTTAATTTTGAACAAAAATCCAAATCTCATTGATTTGACAAAACAAAACAAAAACAATCTTGAGTCAGTTCAATAATGTGTGTGGCTTCCACGAACTCGTAGACATTTCTGAACACGACGTGGCATGCTGGAAACCAGGTTATCCAATTAATTTTGAGGAAGGTTGTTCCATTCCTGAATGACAGCTGGTATCAGATCCCTTATGGTTTCTGGATAATGTGGACGGTTGGCAATTGCTCTTTTCAGAAGGCGCCATACATGTTGTACACAATTTATATCCGGAGAAACTGCTGGCCAGTTCAACCTATGAATTCCATGTCTCTTCAAGAAGTTATTCACGCCGGAGACGGGCATTATCAGCCATGAACGTGAATCCTGCTCCAATATCCTGTGCAAATACAGCAACGACGGGTCGAGGAACGTTGTCCTCCTATTTCTGTGCATCCATGTTGCCCTATATTTGAACTAATGGTGTGCAACGTCCCCACATGACTCCTGCCCAGAACAGTGCTGAACCATTGTGCAGCTGGTAGTGTTCAACTATAAACAATTGATTGTAACGTTGCCATTGGATCGCCACACGCAAATGCTGTTGTTATATGCAGTGTTGCCAACTCAGAATTCCATTTACCGCTGCACAAGCTTAAAAAACCCCTAAACTGTACTTGAAAACTCCAGATTTTCCTTTACACATCACTTCCAAATTTGAAATACAAACTATACAGTTTTACGAACTGGAGAATTTTATAAAAATGTAGACTAAATTATGGAAAATGTGTATCACTTCGTAGGCTCTATGTTCTATGCAAAATCGTATGGACAATTAAATCTGAATATTTTGCATTCAATATCACCTTACATCATTTACATCGAGCTTTCGAACTATCACCGGCAATGTCTTCCACCTAGTCTTTTAATACATTGTTTTTTTTTTCACACATCTTTAAACTTTTGTACGCATGGAGTTTTACGTGGCATATTTCTTCAAAATTGAATGAAGTAGATCAAGAATAATATACTGGACACTTCGGAAACAATCACATTCACAATCACACCATTTCGTTCGAAATCTGATTTCACACTGAGCTGGAGACGTGCCTGCCAACAATGAGTCTGGTTTTAAGTTTTAAGTATGTCTGTGTTACATAAACTACAATGCTGAATGATATAATATAAGACGACATTAAGATATATGGATTATATGAGACGACAAAGAGGAAGGCAGAAAGTAGGAAAAGCTGGAGAATGCTGGGTTTGTAGTGAAAGACCTGCCCATGGGCAGAACACTATGAATGAATGAATGAATGAATCATAATATAAGTTATCATAAATGAAAATAATAATTCAGTTCATTATCTACTCTTTATGATTAAACATATCAATTCATTTACAAAAACAATGCCTACATGATTAGACTTAGGCCCGGTTGCAGAAATGCAAATCAAATCAGTCCCTGATCACCAATCAGTTGATGTCTGATTTATTTGATTGTTCATTGCGTTGCACAAACATGAATCTCCAATCAACTTGTCTCAATTTACTAATTGCTGATTTGAGAAAGAAGTGCATTTGACAACAGCGCTATTTAGCAACCACAGCCAATTTGATGCTCTTTAAAAGTCTCGAAACGAATGCATCAAGTGGGCGGTGACTAGGAAAACGAGTGAATACTCTGCTGTTTTGTTACTTTTTGTAGAAAGGAAACAGGCGGATTCTATTTCTATATAGACTACAATATAGTGAAAAAAATGAAGCAAACAAAGAACGTGAGGGGGTATCTGTTGTGGGATTTGCTAGAGTTGATAGAAATTGGAACAAGCATAGCCTCCATAGCCCAAAAGAATTCCATTTCCCATCTCTCTGTTTACAAATTGAGCTCGTGACATAATCATTAAAAATATTATGCTGTCATATGTAGAACCCTGCGAACGGGTTACAACATTCCAGAATTTTAATGATGGTGTAGACTACATATTGCCTGTATATTCACAGAAAATAAACCTTTTCTATTTCGATAAAGTTCGGCATCATTTCCACCAGATGATTGGATGGGGATGTGAGCAGTCTATAAAACCAATTACTCTTGGAAATCCTGACATGGCCGAAAATTCTCTCTGGATTTGAAATCGTTCCCTGTTTGAAGTTTGGGGATTTATGAGACCCTGCCATAACAAAGCAATTTCATACGTAACATTTCTAACTACTCGGCAAATAGTTGATTTGTGGACCCTAACAAGATAACCCAAAAAATTCCAACAGCATAAAATCTCAGCGTTATTAGAACTTGGTTCATAGGAGAATGTGGAAGGTTTCGATTTGTCTGTCTGCATATATTTGTTTCAATTTTTTAAAGTAACAGAACACACGAATCCTTACTTAACCTAAATCTTTGCTCAAATTCTCTGTCATTATACATAAAAACAATTCATGTCTATCACGGAAATGCCTTCTTTTTAATAATATTTCCTTCATTCTAAAATTTCTTCATCAGAAGATTCCATTATGTCGAAAACAATATTATTACGCTGCAACTATTTACTATATAAACTGAAGTAACTGCACTATAAAGAGAAAAACATAAATACTTGATCAGTGATCAGTCACTTAACCAGCAAAAATCTGTTGATCAAATCTGATGGAAGATTGATCTCCGATCAAATACTGATTGTTCTTTCTGCAACAGAAATAGAACTGATGGCCAATCAAACCTTCCTTGATCGTTAATCATATTTGATCGGTATTTCTGCAACCGGGCCTAAGAGTTTAACGAATGTGGCATACCTTATTTGTACAATAAGGGATGAGGCAAGAAATGGACATGGTTGTACGAAATCGAGTTATCATAAAACATTGATTTTTTTTTACTCGCACAATGAAAAATTGTGATAATACCATATTAATCTCTGGTTTATGTTTAATTAATATTGTTGTCCGCAAGTACATATAAAAACAATATAACATCTTTAGAAAAAAAACTTAAAAATATCGTCTCGCTTTGCCGGAATCATCAAAAAACGCCAAATAAATAGCTAGCCGCTGACGGTAAAATTCTGTAGCTGACCATAGTCCTGAAAACGTCAGATTTAGCTACAAAACCGCTGACTTGGCAACACTGGTTATCTGGAGGGAGGCCAATCCTTACTTCATCTGTAAACAATGTTTGCTTCCATTGTTCCCGAGTCCAGTTTACATGGTCCTCTGGCCCATGTCACACGGTGTGTTCTGTGTTGTGGAGTTGAGTCGAGGAACCTTTAGAAGTCTTGGGAAACGTAGCTCTACATCGTGCAGTCGATTTCATACTGTGAGTTGACACTGTGGCCCCTGTAGCCCTACGAAGGTCCCTCTGTAACTGAGTTGCAGTGGATGTAGGGCATCGCCGTGCAGAAATACGAAGATTCCGGTCTTCTCCAGCCGTTGTTTTACGTGGTCATCCTCCTCTGTGTCTGTCTGCTATGGAATTAGTCTCCTGGAATTTCTTCTATACTCTACAAACGTCACTTTGATTACAACCTACGATGTCCATTTGTGTCATACCTTTCTGTCTTAAAGTGACCATTGTAATACGATCTACTGCTAATTGTGTGTGTTGTGGCATTATTGTAATGTAAACACCAAGAAACAACAAACTCTCCGACCAATTCGTTTGAACTGTTGCTTGTCACGAACTCACTTACTGTAGTGCTTCAAAAGGTAAACACATGAAACTTGTTTCAAAGATCATAAAAAGGCAAGATAGCCTACAATACTTTTTTCTCTGATGAGGGTCTTATATGGAGTCTATGACAATACGCAAAACTTTTTTTGACCAGTTTATAAGAGTCGTTATGAATTACATAATATTTACTAAACACCTGAGAAAAAGTTCTTTGTTTGATGCACGAGGCAACATTCATAAGGAGCGGATTGCTATGTAATTAAATATTCTTCTTGCGTGTGATAAAACACAATTAACAAAGTTAAAAATTCCGAACATGAAGTTTCAAGTTTAAAGCCCGAATTTTATTTCACATAAAAAAAAAACATATTTTCACAAAATGTAAATACGTATTTTCAGGAAATCTATTATAAACACATAAATCTTGGAGTTTTTATAATTAAATAATTTTTTTACAAGAACTTTTAAATATTTTAAAACTAAATCAATTATATCACTCATAGGTACGTTATCTTTTTTAAGAATTCTTGATTGCTTCGTGTTTCTAAGCGCTGTGTGGTGTATCCGTGATCCATTTTCGTAATGGTATCGCCTCAAGTTCTGAGAACTGCTAGGCAGCATATCAGTGTTATTATTAGAGAATAAATTAACATGGAAAGGAGGAGAGATCTTGTAACACATAAATAGGAATGTTTATTGCTGCTGAAGATGATTTCATTCCACATTTTGTTTGTGAAACACAACAGATAGGAGCTCGGGTATAAATATTATTTAATTTAAACAAATCCCTCGCCTCTCGCTCATGCCTATCAAGTAAGGCAATACATCTTGTTGTGATTCCCTGTCATCGGGCTTCATCAATCGATATCCTTCAAGATATACTGAAAGATGGTTATTTAAAAAACGATTTGGCTTTCCTATTAGCAAATTTAATCTTTCTGTGTGACACCATAAAAAAACTCGAAACATCCAAAAACCTATTGTCTGAAACAGGGAGGTGCGTGCTGTGGAAATTAAACTAGACTCGCTACCAGGTTCAGAAGTACAAGTACTACGGGACAAATTCCAGAATGTGTTTGGGAAAAAAAGTGGATATAAAAAAATGTGTAAAGTTGCTTAAGTATTGGAAGATGTGCCTGTAGGTGAAATTGACGGTGCATGTGTTTGTGACATTCCTCTCTTTAAATATGCACATCTGACGTCCTGTGATGTGGAAAGATCGTTTTCACAGTATAAGTCGTTGTTCAGAGATAATCGGTATGCATTTGTGATGGAGAATTGGAGATGTCCTTTGTTGATCACTGCAATTCTCGGCCAACTACTAGCACTCAAGTGTGGTTAATGAGTAGGCGTACCTAGTAACATTTTTTTTAAGCTAAGTAAGGTATTTTTGTCATATTTAAAGAATATTATTTTTATTTTTAGCAAATATTTTCGTACTTTTTAGCACATAAAAAATAAATATATTTAAACTTTTAGCTCATAAAAATCCGCTCCCTATTCATAAGTTTCTAGCACATTATTGGTAACAATGGATGCCTTAAATAAAATATTCCATCTTTTATGTTATTTTTACTTCTTGTTGCTAGAAAATTTTAAATCTGTAGTTAGTAAGTAGGCCCCTAAAGTATTTATTATTTTAATGTACCGAAGTACATATAATATTTCCATGTACTTCGGTACATTAAAATAATATAGGCCTATATGATATGCGTAAATCACTTCGTGATTTAAGACGGCGCTTATTCCGTCGGATCCCGGCCAACTAGTCACTCATAACGAGTGCACCTCAGCACATGTGTGGACTTCAGTCCTACGTTCATAGACATCTATGACGTAGTGCAGAGGGCGGCCACTAGAGGGAACCCAAGAGTTGGAACTTAATCTGAGACGATTCTGTCCGACACCGGGGTGGGTATCCGGTGTGGCTTAGTGGATAAAGCATCAGCACGTAGAGCTGAAAACCTGGGTTCAAATCCCGGCGCCGGAGAGAATTTTTCTCCTTTCCATTACTCTTTCACCCCTAAAGTATTGCTGAACAGAAGCGAGAATGAGTTAGGCTTTGCTTTGAAATTATGTAATGTTTTGAGAGAGACGACACAAAGTTCTTGGGCAGGTATTAAGATTGACGAAGCATAGGTTTCGACTCTGAAACAAAAACTTAATGAAAACACTATAATCTCTCTCCTCTACCTCAAAAATGTTTGAACTTAAAAATAAAGTGGAAAAGTTACGACTTGAGCTTCATGAATTGTAATTGTTGATTTCTTAGATGATTCTGAGAACTGAAGCTCAAAAGGCGAGGATGCTGACGAAAAGAGTCCTCGTTCAACATGAGTTTACAACTCAAGTGACTTTTGCAATATTATGGATTTGAATTGTTGTGTCATCCACCATATTCTGAAAATTTGGTTGCATGAAATTATTTTATGCCTCCAAACTTCAAACAGGACTTAAATGGGAGAAATTAGGAGAGCAATAATGTTGTGATGGAAACAGTAATTGAATAGTTTGCCAAACGTTCTGAATTTTTATCGTAAGTGGATAGAAAAGATTCTGGATTGTGTCAGTGCATGTGTTGACTTAAAAAAATAGGTAGACTTAAAATATATCAAAACTTTTTGTGAACACTATTATGACTTTTGAATAAAAGTTCAAGAAAATAAACTACAAACCTTAATATAATTCACGACATGATAAAGCAATCAAATTCTTGTGCAGCATTCAAAATATCCAATGACAGAGTATCTTTGTGACACTCATTTATTTAGTACTAGCCGTACCCGTGCGCTCCGCTGCACCCGTTAGAAATAAATATAAAGTAATTACATAATTAAAATAGGACATTTGATCCAGGGAACATTCGTGTTTGATAGAAGGATAAATCGTTTAATATGTTACTTAATTTAAATTGTATTTAAATAATTAAAATGCGATCATTTTGGTCCAGAGACCACTCATTTGGTGCAATGACAATTCCTTTAACGTGTTTATTAATTTTTATTACATGCAACCATAGTTTAATGAAGATTGACATCATTTAGGTTTAATGTGTATACTTTATTTTACTTGCTATATGTTTCCATTGAATTATGGTAATAACTTAATTTTAACCCTTGTTTTCTACGTATTCAGTAAATGGCGCTTGACCCACTATGGTTCTGAACCCTTCAAATAACTTAAATTATATTATATTATATTATATTATATTATATTATATTATATTATATTATATAAAAAGTGTGTTGACAACGGTTGTACTCCGATAAGTAAGTTTTTAATTTGTTTTGGGAGCTCTTGAATCTCAGGAGTAACAACTTTTACAACAGCGCAACATAATCTGCTTGGCTCATTACTCAATTTTTTTGCATTGTATTTTATGTATTTTAACATGATTCAATAACCTAAGCTCTTGATAAAGCGTCGTAAAATAACCTACCGGTACTAAAATAAAAAAAAAAAAATAAAAATACGATTCAATTGAGCATAGTTAAAATTTGGATTATAAAATAATGGAATGCTAAGCTAACGTACTATTACTGCTTACTAAATCAATACACTCTCGTTGTTCGTTAATTCTCTGAGATTAAAATGAATGTGTAACTTATATAAACATTACTTTAAGAAATACAGGAAACGAATATACAGAATAGCCTATCAAGTTTTCTGTGCATAAGAAGCTATTTTAATCTTACCTGTCCTCAATTCACTCAGAAGTTACTGTAATAACATTATAGCATTATGTCCATCTAGAGAAACTACACTTTCAATTGGTGAAATAATAATTAATTATATGAATCGGTTAATTTAGCTTCCGATATTACTTCATACAAACACAGAAACGTTCTCTGTAGGCTATGTTTCATAGCTTTCGATTGTTGTTGTCCAAGGCCCCTTATAGACGAAGTCATTTGTTTTTTATTTCATTACACCACCTTAGATGGCAGTTATTTTAATTTTAAAACTCATTTATCTCATTAAATATCAGTCCTATAAAATGTTTCAAAGAATAAAACTTATCGGAAATGATTTTCAAAGAAACTTTTGTTATGTAACATTTTTCACAAAAATCAATAATAAGCAAGATATTTCGATTTATTTAATTCAGGCCCCCTTATAACCCCCCTTTTAAATAACGTATTTTGAATGCCATATAGCCTAAAATCTAAGTTACAACGAACTTAATTTATATTCTAATTTTCATCGAAATCCGTTCAGCCATTATCGCGTGAAAAGGTAACAAACATCCAGACAGATAGACAGACAGACAGACAGACATACATACAAACAAAATTTTCAAAAAAGCGATTTTCGGTTTCAGGGTGGTTAATTATATATGTTAGGACCAATTATTTTTGGAAAATCGAAAATTACCAGAAAAATTTCGGCTACAGATTTATTATCAGTATAGATTATCGGTATTCCCTAAATTTACAAACTTACTAGTACTTTACAACGAATAAAATTTACTATATTTACTGCCAGATGTCACTCTACAACCACGGTATGTCAGTAATTTAGATGTTATTTACCTGCACATCTGGATGATTCGCCATGGTCCACACACTGAAGAAAATGGCTGAAGATGTCGTATCGTGTCCCTGTAAACAGAATTTAATTTGATGTTGAAAGCGAATATAAATAATCTCTCTTGCTTACAACGATAGAAAGTTTTATGTTACACTCATGGAAAGATAAATTGGCCATCTGATTTCTTCAAAATGAAAGTTTATCCCTACAGTTGTGGTCATAGTTTCATATGGATTTTCAATCTGTATTTACAGTTTGTTTTTACGCTCGACGAGATTCTAACTTTGATAAAAGGACTTGTGCTATCAAGTCCATCGCTATAGAACAGTAATATATATTTAGTTGTTAATATAATCAAATACTTACTTACAAATGGCTTTTAAGGAACCCGGAGGTACATTGCCGCCCTCACATAAGCCCGCCAGCTGTCCCTATCCTGTGCAAGATTAATCCAGTCTCTATCATCATACCCCACCTCCCTCAAATCCATTTTAATATTATCCTCCCATCTACGTCTCGGCCTCCCTAAAGGTCTTTTTCCCTCCGGTCTCCCAACTAACACTCTATATGCATTTCTGGATTCGCCCATACGTGCTACATGCCCTGCCCATCTCAAACGTCTGGATTTAATGTTCCTAATTATGTCAGGTGAAGAATGCAATGCGTGCAGTTCTGTGTTGTATAACTTTCTCCATTCTCCTGTAACTTCATCCCGCTTAGCCCCAAATATTTTCCTAAGCACCTTATTCTCAAACACCCTTAACCTACGTTCCTCTCTCAGAGTGAGAGTCCAAGTTTCACAACCATACAGAAGAACTGGTAATATAACTGTATTATAAATTCTAACTTTCAGATTTTTTGACAGCAGACTGGATGATAAGAACTTCTCAACCGAATAATAACACGCATTTCCCATATTTATTCTGCGTTTAATTTCCTCCCGAGTGTCATTTATATTTGTTACTGTTGCTCCAAGATATTTGAATTTTTCCCACCTCTTCGAAGGATAAATCTCCAATTTTTATATTTCCATTTCGTACAATATTTTGGTCACGAGACATAATCATAATATAATCAAATAAAGACGATAAATTATTTCGAAGTGACAATGCAAATTATTCACTAAAAGCCTTCCTCATTAAATGATTTTGTCTGCACTTCGTACTGTAATGGCTAAGATAACAAGTTCAGAGATTATTCCATCGTGCATTTTCGACGTCCCTTTACAATCACAAATTTTAATGAGTTATATTTTGTCTTTCGTTCATGAAGTCATACAAATTATTTTAATATTTCAGTAATTAAATTTACTTAACACTTTATTTCAATTTATTTTATTTAATATTTCATCGTTAACGTTTTTATAATATTAACTTTATTTAATAAATCAACGTAAAGATTAAATTTTGGTCCTGCAGAATATGTCTGTTACGGTAAAAATTGATATTAGAGGAGAAAAATTCGCTCCGGCGCCGGGGATCGAACCCGGGTCTTTGGTTCTACGTACCAAGCGCTCTCACCATTGAGCTACACCGAAGTTCAATCCACAGCACCGAATCGAATCCCTCTCCTCCAGTGTTTTTCCCTTTGTGGCCTGACTCCAAGTTCGACATGTAATTATGTTGACTTTTATATTAGGGTGAATATTCTGAAATGGGTAAATGTATATCCCGGCTGATTTAAGGAGTTTCTTGAAAACGTTAACTGATTACTTTTGCTTTTAATTAACTAACTCTCACATGTTTTAGTTAGAAACAAAGCATAACAGGATTAATTAAACATTTTATAATTAAAAAAATAACCTCCAAACGTCAAAATGTAACTACGGTCCCTATGTCCCCAACTACATTTTACTCTGTTTAACTAACGCAGGGCAGCCATCAGCGCAGCCACCTTGGAATCCATCACAGAAACTAGCACCGTTTGAACCGGGCTTAAGTTTTTCTCGGAATGTTTCGATTTGATTTTATTTCCTCGGCCAAGATTATAAAAATAAATAGTCTTTCTATTGTAGTTTTCCTAGGTCTATACTATTCGAAAATTTGATTAATTGTTTTGTATATTTATTAGCTAATTTGTCTTGTCTATGGGCCACCTTTCACCACTCCTATGTATAAAATTTGCAAGAGTTTTTCTTTCATGTTTAAAATTGATGCAGTCATATATTACATCGTCCACTGTTTGTTCACCTACACCGCATACACACATAGCACGCCCTTGATTTTGAAGCGATGGAAATAGGCATTTATATGTATGTATGTATGTATGTATGTATGTATGTATGTATGTATGTATGTATGTATGTATGTATGTATGTATGTAAAGTACGTCCGCTCAAATAAGAGCCACTTGCACCTACCTTGAGCGGGAGGCGTCAGGTGTTTCAGTCTTGAAGCACGCTGCTGGTTGTTGGTACGCCAGCACTGTTGACAGATCTAAGTCGATGCTCCGAGAACAAGTTCATATAGTATTCGGTTTCAGACGAGCCCGAAAGTATAATACAGTTAGCTTAGAACGAGGCAGAGGACAGCAAATGTATATTGTGGCTTTTGTGCTCCATATAATAAAAATAAAAATATAATATCTTCAACCTCAAACTTCTCAATGCAATGCGTAATACAACACAAGCTACCCAATACGAGTTTCCGTATCAAAGAAATACTTTAATGGAACTATTACATTTAATGGGGTTTAAATATAAAATTCATGGATCTCAACCAGCAGCAATGGAATCATTACGAATACGGATGTGGCGTTCTTCGTATTTACGGAATATAGAGTATTATCGACAACTGGTTTGTAAAGAGGTATACTTGGACGAAACATGATATGATACCCATGACGGAGTAAAGTGTCGTTGGTGAGATGGGTTAAGTTATTGTGATGACAATTTTTCTTCAGATAAAGGACAACGAATAGTAATTTTACATGCGAGGGGAAGGAATGGTTTCATTCCAGGAGCATTATTCGTTACCCATCAAAGTATGTGTGATGCCCCGGCTGATTACCGTGGGACTATGAATTCTAAAATCTTTGAAGAATGGTTTGAGGAATGTTTGTTAAAAAGACTGGAAGAACCGTCTGTCATCATTATGGATAATGCCCCATACCATTCCCGTATTGTAAATCCTGTACCTACCACTAGATCAACAATAGATGTCATTAAAACGTGAAAATAACATCCCTTTGCCAACGCCAGTCCCAACAACAAAGTTACATCTGCTGCCATTACAGAAAAAAGATGATGTAATTGACGAACTATCATCAAAATACGGCTATGTTGTACTAAGACTGCCCCCCCCCCCCCTACCATTGCCATAGAATTCGTTTAGTCGGAACTGAAGAGAAATGTCCGGTCAAAAAATGCATTGGGAAATAAAACTGTTTAAGAAGTACGCGATTTAATAGTAACTGTGATGGACGACATTAACAATAAAAAGCATTGAGTAAAGTATAGCGAACATGTAAAGACAAAAGAAAGTGATTATCGCTCCTTAGAAGCTAGCTTGGAATCTTGTGTAATTGATTTAAATAGTGACTCTACAGACTTTGAATAGGAGGTGTTCGTGTTTCATTTCTGTATTTACAAGACGCACACGAAGATTCACTTCAGTCTTCAGAAGGGAGAGATGGCAACGCAGCGTTGTTTACATGGAACCTGCTCAGAGTCGCGTGCCTACTTGCTCCCTGCGGTAAGTGTGTCCAATCGCACGTTCTAAGTGGCTCTCATTTGAGCGGACGTACTGTATGTATGTAGTATGTATGTGTATGTATGTATGTATGTATGTATAATAGCGTATTTCATAATTGTGAAATATCTTACCTCAAACATGAAGGTATCCACTTCTTCTCGTAACTCTTCGTCAGAGAGTTTATTATTGTCATCAGTGGACGAATGAATAAGCAAATCGAGAAAGTCTGATCGACGTTTTATACCTAGAATGTAAATTATTACAAGGTACAGTTTAATGATTAAGACAAAGAAATCTTATGTCACACCTGGGATACTAAGTGGGCCCCTACTGAAAGTCTACCCATTGAAATATTAAGTAAAAGGTAAGGTAAAAGTATTCCCGTAACATGCCATGAAGGCACTTGGGGGGCATGGAGGTAGAGCCCCATGTTTTCCATGACCTCGGCACTAGAATGAGGTGGTGTGGTCGGCACCACGCTCTGACCGCCTTTTACCCCCGGGAAAGACCCGGTACTCAATTTTATAGGAGGCTGAGTGAACCTCGGGGCCGTTCTGAAAGTTTGGCAACGAGAAAAAATCCTGTCACCACCTGGGATCGAACCCCGGACCTTCCAGTCCGTAAGTATTTAGAAAAATTATAAACAAAACATATTATAGATTTACAGAGTGAAGAAAAATTACAAACAAAACATATTATAGGCCTACAGCATGAAGAAGAATGATAAACAAAAACATTATAGGTCTACAGAGTAGAGAAAAATGATAAACAGGAACATATTATAGGCTATAGAGTGAAGAAGAATTCGATGTGGAAACTCCTAGGGATAATAGAAGAGAAGAAACATATTTTTTTATAACTATGACTTTCCGGAACACCTCCATTACCTACAGGCTAATTGTAATCGAATCAAACTAATGGGTTCTTAATTTCTTGGGACGTCTTATCTTAATTGACAAACAATAAATTGATCATATTTTTTTAAAGATAAAGTGAAAGAAGCTGTAAAGTTCAGAAGACGTGCAAAATTGTTTGAAGGCATCAGCGCCCTTCAGGACAACGCCCGTCTTCACAACATAGGAAATCACAAACGATACCCTTACTTTATTGACTGGGAAATGAGACCAGTCGTCCATAAGACCCGGATTTACCACCGTCCGACTATCAAATATATTCTTTGGACAGAAATGTAGGGCCTATCCATGACCTGGAGAACTATTAAAAAAAAACAGGTTTTGCATTTCTGTCTGTTAAGTAATGTTCACAAATTATAGTCGCGACGTTGTAATTCCCGGCGTGACTCCTCCTCTTTGCTTACGTCTTAGGAAGTGAAGGCTCTATAAAGTCTAGGTAAGTAGTATCGTTCGCCAGTTTTGTTCTTTCGTTGCAAAGCTACCAGGCGAGGAGTCTATTTGCCGCACCGTTAAACATTGTCATGTCGAAGCTCCTATAATATATCAATCGCACTGTAATTGAGCGGCAAATAACGTCCTCGTGTGCTTTCTGCGAACGCCAACGAAAGAACAAAAATGGCTGGCGATTATATTAAGTATTTATCGAGCCTTAGGAAATGCATAACGCCATCATCAGCGAATCACAAGACGCACACGTTTAAATATAGCCTACCTGCAACGTGATTGGCTGCCGGAAATAAGAGCGACGGGACTATAATTCCAGAACACGATTGAAGCCTCTAAGTAGTTTACAGGAGATGTAAGTTACAATTTATTATTATAGTTATTAATAAAATATATACCTACTTACCAATATCGTTTTCCTCGCAGTTTGGCTTAGGAGATTTCGACATCTGCGACAATTCCATTTTCCTGGTTCTTATGACAGAATTTGTCATGTTGTGCAGTACCACCAGACTACGTTTTTGTAACCTTCCGTATGACGATAGGTTGAAAATGAAGTCTGGGTAGAGCCAAGGTTTGAAAGATCGACTAACTGCTACCATACCCATGCTGTGAAATGAAGAGAGACTGTGTAACGTCGCAGTTAAAGTAAGGCGACTCATACAAACAATAAAGAATAGGCTACTTTGCATTTTGCAAACTTTTTTTTGAAGGCAAGAGGGTCTAAGCTTTCATGGTGAATGTGTTCATGGGTATTCCACCATGTCCTGTCACTATTTTTAAATTGGCTTATTTTATAACACTTTATCAACTGCGATGGTTATCCACTGTCTGAGTGAAATGAAGGTGATAATCATGGACCGTACTTTTTCCAGGAAGCTACAAGATTAAGTATTACTGGAAATTAAATATTCGTAAAGTGGGATAGAACAAAACATGGACCACTTTAACAATTGAAGGAATAAGAACCATAGTGGGCCAAGCGCCATACATAAAAAAAACGGAGAAAACAAGGGTTAAAATTAAGTGCTTACCATAATTCAACGAAACATAGAGCAAATAATATAAAGTGTGCACTTTAAAACTAAATTATATATCAATCTTCATTAATTTATGGTATTCACTTAACTTTAACCATTGCTTTCTCCGTTTTTAATAAATGGCACCTGGGCCACCATGGCTCTGAACCCTTCAATCACACTAACATGTACAATTTAAATCATACCTGCACAAACAGCGCTTAACGAGCGCGCGCGCTCCTTCGGAGCGGGAGAGCTGTGTTTACCGCTCGCCGAATCGGAGAGGAAGATACGTCAGAATGACATAGACTTGCTATAAGTAGAGGAGAGGGAAACGACCACTCAGCTATCTAGTGGAGTGCAGTGCGTATTCTCAGTAACTGTTTCACGTTGCTTACCTACTGCTACAGTAGGCCTACAGTATGAAGAAATCTAAAAGACGGAAAAGTGGTGATCAGGAAAATTCTTTCAATGTTGCATGGGAAAATGCTTATTTTTTCATAGCTGCTGGAGTAGATACTCACTGGTTTATCTGCCACAACATTTTGAAAGGTAGAAAGAAACGTAACATAATGCGTCATCACGAGTCCAGACATAAAGATACTAAATATATTAATCTTCAACAATTTAAATATCTCTCTTCAGGGAAAAGGCCAGCTCAGTGTTGATATGTTGAATAAATTACGGGATTTCAGTCGTAAACTTACACTTTTCCTAAGTCAGTTTCGGGAAGGTAATATGGCTTACTTTCGAACGATAGAAACTGCTCGTGATTAAGCCATGTTAAACGATTATGTGCAAATGTTAATTGAAATTCAAAACTAATTTAATTCTAGGTTCCAAGATTTTGTCTTAAGGTCCACACCTGTGGAGTAACGGTTAGCGCGTCTAGCCGCGAAACCAGGTGGCCAGGGTTCGATTCACGGTCAGGACAAGTTACCTGCTTGAGGTTTTTCCTGGGTTTTCCCTCAACCCAGTATGAGCAAACGCTGAGTAACTTTCGGTGTTGGACTCATTTCACCGGCGTTATCACCTTCTTCCCATTCAGACGCTAAATAACATAAGCTGTTGACAAAGCGTCGTAAAATAACCTACTAAAAGTCTTGTCTTAATTGGAAAGAAGTTTAAAGTTATCATAATAAATTCCTTCAACACCAGTTGAAACAATGTCATGTAAGCTACAGGTGGGCTTGGTTGGCGCAGTTGGTATAGCGCTGGCCTTCTATGCCCGAGATTGCGGGTTCGATTCCGGGCCAGGTCGATTGCATTTAGCTAAGTGTGCTGATATAACCTCGGCAGTTGCGAGCGTCGTTAAAGAAAACATAACACTTAACGATTTACAGCTCGGATTTATTGATCTTCAATGTGGCCTAAGGGCTAAGGATCGTTTGAATAATACTACTAGCCTGGTTGAGTTTTACAAGACTAAACATTAGCAATAATATCCACGACTACACAGGCTGGCTGTGAAAATGATTGCTATGTTTGGCTCAACATTTATATTTGTGAGCAACTGTTTTCTATAATCAACATTAATAAAGGCAGACATCGAACATCTGTAACTGATCAATTTCATGTTGAATTTTGCCAATAAGCTATTAATGTTTGACTATAATTATATGTGTACAAAACCGCCTTTGCTTATCATAAAATAAATAAATTTTCATTAACGTTTTCGATACTTGTGTGTCATCTTCAGATGTGAAGTTAGATTAATATGATGAAAACCTTGCCTATTAGATGGAATTGGTAATTGGATGTGGTAATTTTCGGGTCATATTAGTGTGGTTGCTTGGACTTAACTTAGGTTGATCTATGATATACATGCTATGTTAGGTTAAATCACTGCGAGTCATGTGATATGATCTAAAATATAAAATAAAACTGTTTAAGAATTGTAACCACTATTAGCGTAGTTATTGAAATGTGAACACTTTGTATAAACACTTTAAAAGTTTAGTGACAAAACGACACTGCGCTTTAGTTCAACGTCAAACATCAAGATCAACAGAAACTACCCTATTCAACGAACTTTAAATCGGCAAATACAGCCAACATATGTTCAAAGTGATTATAAACTTTTAAAGTGATTTTACAAAGTGTTCACAATTCAATGACTACGCTAATAGTGGTTACAATTCTTAAGCAGTTTTATTTTTATATATTTTAGATCATATCACATGACTTGCAGTGATTTAAATCGGCAAATACAGCCAACACATGTTCAAAGTGATTTCAACTTTTAAAGTGTTTATACAAAGTGTTCATATTTCAATAACTACGCTAATAGTGGTTACAATTCTTAAACATTTTTATTTTATATTTTAGATCATATCACATGACTCGCAGTGATTTAACCTAACGTAGCATGTATATCATAGATCAACCTAAGTTAAGTCCAAACAACCACACTAATATGACCCGAAAATTACCACATTAAGTTCCATCTAATAGGCAAGGTTTTCATCATATTATTCTAACTTCACATCTGAAGATGATACACAAGTATCGAAAACATTAATGAAAATTTATTTATTTTATGATAAGCAAAGGCGGTTTTGTACACATATAATAATTATAGTCAAACATCTGTAACTGATGTTTCATTACGATCAGTAGGCTACTGTTCCTTTCAACTGTCAACAGCATAAAACTTCGTTTTCATGTACTGATAAATAAAAATATAACAAAATGATATTTTACATTTAAGTAGGTATAAAATTTCTATTATTTCTGTAAAATAAATATTTCTGTATTAATTAATAAGTTCAAGATAGTTTTGCAAACACTGAACGGGAATTCATTCCATGAACCTCGTAATAGAACTGCCTTTTGTGTATATTTTGTACGAGATCACCACTTCTTCCAGTCCACCCTATACAGAGCGCAGCTAATACCTGCATTCCGCTCATGAGCGGTGAGCCGGCTCGGAGAGCGCAAACCTTGTGCAGGCCTGATTTAAATTATTTAAACTGTATACGCTAGAATACGCTATTTTGAACTATTCACACTATAATAAAGAATGTAAACTATATTTATCAAACCCTGTTTATTATTAAGCTTCTGTACAGTGTTGTGTATTGTAATGCAAGGTATTTTATTTCGTAATACTATAGCCTACTTATTTTGTAAATTGTGTACAGTAGTGTAATTAATAATATTAAAGGGTGTTTTAATTAATTTTTCCTACAGAATAATATCTGCAATATTGACAATTAATATTTGAGGAGAAAAATTCGCTCCGGCGCCGAGGATCGAACCAGGTTCTCTTGGTTCTATGTACTATAAATTAAGACTTTATAATAGTATTAAATTTTTTGACTTGTTCCATATTCTAGCTGTAAAGCAATGTATGAATACCATGGAATGTTAATAAATACAATACAATACCAAGCGCTCTGACCACTGAGCTACGCCGAATTCAATCCATACCACCGGAACGGAACTTCCTCCTTCAGTGTTTCCCTTTGTGGCCGGACCCCAAGTTAGGCACATACATTGACTTTTTTTTTATGTCCAAGTCAACTGCCATTATACACGAGGCGCACTCAACTGAGTGACTGTTTGGCTGGGAGTCCGCAGTTAAATGCACATTGATCTGTACAGAAATATGCACTGCTAGCTATGAGAATATTAAAGGCTTTTTTTTTATTAATTTGTCCTACAGAATAATATCTGTAATAATGACAATTAATATTTGAGGAGAAAAATTCGCTCCGGAGCCGGGGATTGAACCCGGGTCTCTTGGTTCTACGTACCAAGCGCTGAAAGAGGAAGTTTCGGTCCGGTGCTGTGGCTTGAATTCGGCGTAGCTCAGTGGTCATAGCGCTTGGTACGTAGAACCAAGAGACCCGGGTTCGATCACCGGCGCCGGAGCGAATTTTTCTCCTCTAATATTAATTGTAATTAATAATGTTTGATCATGTATGTCTCCATTATTTAAGATAGTGTAATAGTGGAAATAATAGTACATTATGCAACGAGCCTGTAATGAATGTAATTAAGAAGTGAGTATGGATATTTATGAAACGAGCGCAAGCGAGTTTCATAATTTTCATGCGAGCTTCTAAATTACCATTATAGGCGAGTTTCATACGACTTTTTATGCTCGACCCTATTTCTAACTTGATATTATTAATTTTTGAGCAATGTTCCGTATTTTGTGAGATGTGCGCAGACGCGAAAGTATTGATTTTTTTCCGAGGAACAGATGTCCACATTGACCTTGTTAGGCCATAAGAACCTACAGAGATAACATTGAAATTAAATTAGACATTGAAAAACGAGATGACAAATTGAATTTATTTGAATATTATTTGCAATTAACGCTAATTATTATAATAACAGAACATAACCTTCTGCGACAGTATTGGATTTCCAGCCTCCGTGACTTTTCGCTAATTCTCTTTCGATTGCATATCCGAGAATAATCGATACTTGCGGTTTTATAACAAAGCTGACTTCTCATTGGCTGAACACATGTAAGCTGAGTTATCATTGGCTGAAGGCCTGTACTTTAATGAGTAGGTGTACTTTAATGACATGCATTAAAGGTCTGCTACCAGGTGTATAATTACTACATTTCGGCATGCTCGAGCATAAAGTATTTTAATGTACTAGTCTTTGAAAAAAAAATTTGTCGCACAGATACTTTATAAGTCCCAGAAATGAGGCAGTGCGCATGATCAGACACACAATGAAACAACTAATTCGATTACCTCAACTAGTCCTTCTCTTGTGAACCAGGTCGCACGTCCTCTGATCATGCGCACTGCCTCCTTTCTGGGACTTGCAAAGTATCTGTACGACAAAACTTTTTTCTAAAACTGTACCTTGTGTAAAGAGCTGTCAGACATTGGCTACTACCTTCTTTGAGGCCATAACGGGCCCCATGGCCTAATACTTGGAGGGATGTTGACGAAAAATAAGCTCATCTCTTTTCAGACTCATTGCAACAAAGTCCCAGTTATAGTGAAAAATAATTCCTTAATTCTCACTTAATGATAGCCTATCAAAATTAAATCATCATCTTACGTTAATCAGCAGCTAGGCTAGAAAATGTGGGCTAGACCTTAATCCCGTGAAAACGCAAGTAATTCTTACTAGGACATCAAAGATTACTATCTTCCATCAGCATTAATACAATTTTGTCAGTGACTTTAAATAATACTATAATACCATTCAGTACTACGGTTAAAAACTTAGGTTTCCATTTCGACTCGAATCTCAGCTGGAATGCACAGGTAAAATATGTCTGTAAGAAAACTTTCTCAATCTTGCATTCACTGAAAAGACTGAAACATTTCTTTCCTTCTAAACTGAAACAGATCTTGATACAGACCCTGGTGATGCCTTACTTTGACTATTGCGACGTTTTGTATAATGATCTCAGTGTCGAATTGTCACTGAGGCTTCAGCGTGTTCATAATGCTTGTGTTCGTTTCATTTTTAACAGCCGTCGCTATGATCATGTCTCCGAGTATTTCTTTCAATTATCTTGGCTTCGTTTACGGGAGAGACGTTCAGTTCATTCACTCTGTTTGCTGTATCAGATTTTAAATAATTCCACACCTATTTACCTAGTTCCTCGCTTCACACTTTAAGCATCCCATCACAACCGTGATACACGTTCACAGCATAACCATGTTCTATCAATTCCATTCCATCAAACATCTCTCTACTCTGCTTCCTTCACAATACACACAGCCCGTTCCTGGAATTCCTTGTCACAGGAAATCAGGAGCAGTCGGAGTCTAAAATCTTTTAAGTACACTCTACTTAGAAATGTTTTTAATGAACAGAACTAGACTCTTGCGGAAGTTTCTAAACAGTCTTAAATGACCAAGTTGTTATTTTTTTCTCCTCTCTCTTCTTTTTTTATATTTTTTTATTATCTTGATATATTACTTAATCATTTGTATTTGTATGCCATTTAGTACGACTTTGCTAATCAACATTTTATGTCTTGTAACCCACATGTATTCTCCTATTAGTATGTTAACTGTATAATATATCTCAAGTGAATCAATCGTCGAATTTATCTCGAGCATTTTAGGTCTTATAAATTGTGTGTTTATGTGTGTGTGTGTGAGTGTGAGTGTGTATATTCCCCTTATGTTATGTAACTGATTTTGTTTATGTGTAATTTTCTACTTTATTTTATATATTTTGTAACCGATCTTGACTATTGAAATTTTCTACTATATGTTATGTATAGGGAACGGAATTTGGAGTAGTAAAAGCTAGTATTGGCATCTACACAGTCATTTGTTTACAACCCTTCATACCAAGTCCTCCCCTCCATGACATACTCGCAGATCTCTGCACGTCAACAACAGGTGAACGGGACAGTTGTCGCATAAGAACTTCAACATGCAGGTTTGCAGTTCAGAGTAGTGAAGTGCATGTACAATGCCGAAAGTGAAACCAACTAGCAATACAAAATTGAATAACTATATTTGTAAAAGCTAAGATCGAGTATCAAAATTTAGGAAACAATTCCCTAAATTATCGCTTCCCCCATGTCCAGTTCTTAAGAGATGGGGGTCATGGTTAGAAGCTTGCAATAATTATTATTACGCACATCACCTCCAATCTATGAAGAAAGTGGTCCGTCCAGTCTTTCGACTGCGATTCAAATATGCCAGGAACTGCTAAATGATAGAATAATAAAAAAAAAATCATGGATATCAAGTCAAATTTTTTATATTTACCGGATGCCATTATTCGATTAGTACAGTCAGGAGTAGAACTAGTTGAGCAAATAAATATTATGTGTACTATTGTAAATAAACTGAGTGCACTAGAAGGTCAAGTAGGAAAACTTGTTGGTGAAAAAATGAACAGAGTTTTGATTAAAAATGATGGGTACAGTATTCTCAGTCGGATTTCAGATGCACTAACAAACACGTGTCCCAATGACTTCATTCAACATGTGAATTTAATTGACGTATTTTGTTTCAAGTACTCTCCAATTGTCTCTGCAGATGTAGAGCGGAGTTTTTCCATGTTAAAAAAATGTCCTTCCTTGCAAAAGAGCAAAGTTGTGTTTAGAAAATTTGAAAATGATATTTACAATTTATTATAACAAGGCACAGCAGGAATAATTGTTTCATCACCAAAACATAGCATTTATATATATATATATATATATATATATATATATATATATATATATATATATATATTCTAAATACTGTAGTGTACGTTGTGTACATATTATCATATTTCATGATATTGTAAATAAAGGTTTTAATTTAGCACGCTCCTGACAGAAAAACACACATATTCAGAGTCGAGTTCCATACAGAAGACAACTATCAGCCATCAATATTTCCCCTGACACGCGTGGCCGCAGAGATTGATATTTAATTATGTATATTTGTAATGTTGCTTATTGGTGTCTTGTGCGTTGCCAAGAAAAACACATGTAGTTCAAAGTGAAATGCAGATTATGTATGTAGGCCAATATACAGTATGTCATTAAACTATTCCATATGTTTATTCTGAAATACGTTTACAGCACGTTGCGTGTAAGTTTGTATGAAGTGAACTGTACTCCTCCATGCTCTGTGACGCAGCTCGCTTGACAGTCACTGATCTACGAATATCTATACTACGTTTCACCATTCTTTATAATACTCCAAATCCCTTTCCCTACTTAAATAATTTCTAAGATATTTTCTTTTGTGTTGTTTTGTAATCTAATTTTGTATTTCATGTATATTATTGAAACCTGGTTGAGTGGAAGAGAAGGCCTCATGGCCTTAACTCTGCCAGGCAAAATAAACCTACTACTACTAATTCAGCGAAGGACCCTCAATATTTTCTTCGGAATGTATAATGTAAAAGAAAGCATACACGTAGACTTTTGATCAGCAGTAGTTATTTGAAAGTGCCTAAATTGTATATTTGTAACGAATTGCATGAGTTACCAATTTCTTTCCGATAGCCATAGCCATTAGGGGGACTGGGTAATGATTAGGGGTCAAAAAACCGATTTTTTATTTTGTTTTAAAACAAAATACAAATCTTGCTCTTTGTCATACCGAACCTGGTGACGCATTATATTGTGTGAGGTGAATGATGGGGGACATAGTGAATCTTTGGATATTTAGGACACACAATTAGTGTAAAGTGGATTTATGTCTGCAATATGACCGGAATTAAGGTAGGTGTCCCTGATATGGCCATGCTAAGGTTTGAGAATTTTTCTAGCCGCCATTTTGAAAAAAATGTAAACCACTTTTTTCTTACTCGTTCTCAGTCTAATAGATTTTCTTAAAACAATTTCCTTTCCCCATAAAAATAGCTTTAGTTGTCCAAAAAGTCCCAAATTCCAAAAGTCTACTTAGTGGCCATATCAGGAACATGTGCACATGATATGGCCACTCTTGTTTCAGTTTGATAGCGCAGTTGTGCTAAAATGAAATAATTTTGGTGTAAAATGAATAAACATGACAATAATATTTTTTATAATTCAAGAGTGTAGTTAAAACAGGGTTTTCCATAAAAAATTAAGTTGTTTTTCTTAAAATACAAAATTTTTGCGTAATCCCAGCTATAAGGCATGTAAATTTGTCACGTGAAAAAATAAAAGTGAAATGAACTAGATATGGCCATGGTGCATTTGATATGGCCATATCAGGAGCAGGTAAGCTTTCACGAAAATCGTTTGATTATGAACAACTCGTAAAAGATACGCCATCAATGACAACACCAATCAACAGAACATTAAAAACTGAATGGAGTACTATGGTTTTCATGAAACAAGTCTTTGAAAAACATGCATAAAACAAAGGAGACTTACCAGAGAAAAATAAGAAGAGGTCACATGAAAACCGCAAAACAGGCAACTGACGCCATATTGCTCAACCTGACTGGATGGAAAACGATCAAGTGACATACCAGGATACCCTTTCACTGGATGCTGCTGCAATTTAGCGGATTTTTTGGTTAACTAACTCACAATAGGGGGGTGGCCATAACAGGAGCACCCACCTTACATAAATAGCGTGTATATTTGAGGTATTTATACGGGGTAACGCGACTTTGTGCCCAGCCTGTATATTACTTGATAACTTAAAAAAATACAAGTTATATGTAGCAAGTAATGTGCACCTGAAATTTGAGGTACATTTAGCAAACTTATCAGTTGGGGCCTTTCGTGTACACTTGGATAAGAAACTAATTAGTTGTCTTTAATATCACTGCATTCAGAATAATTTACTGTATGACCATGGCAATTTTATTCCGCTCTGAACATTAAAATTCTAAAAATATCGAACTAAACTTTTGTACTGAAATTCTTTACACGTACAGGCATCGCTACCCACTCCACTTAAGCAATTATTGTGCAACGACTATTCACTGCCACGAATATTCTCTATCAGGAAAAGTAAATTTCCGTGAAAGCTAGACATTGTTTAGGTCCACACCTGTGGAGTAACGGTCAGCGCGTCTGGCCGCGAAACCAGGTGGCCCGCGTTCGAATCGTGGTCGAATCCCGATGTTTTTTCCAGGGTTATCCCTCAACCCAATACGAGCAAATGCTGGGTAACTTTCGGTGCTGGACCCCGGACTCATTTCACCGGTATTATCATCTTAATTTCATTCAGACGCTAAATAACCTAGATGTTGATAAAGCGTCGTAAAATAACCCAAAAAGAAAAAAAGAGACATTGTTTAGCATTAAAATATTTTTATATAGTAGTACAATTATTATAAAATTAAATTAAATAATTGTATTTCTCACTTTCGTACAGCTTCCACATAATCTTTGTTTTCTCCACGCTGCGAATTTACTGTCACGCCCATCGCTGTCTCTGTAACAGATAAATTTACACATTGTCAGAGAATTATAATGATACGTAAATAATGTCAGTAAGGATATTTTTTTACTCTGTTTGTTAATCTATGATTTGCAGCTAAAAATATTTAATATGTATTTGTTTTGATATGTCCTTTATGTCAGTAATCTACAACTGTCCATTAAACATCTTACTTTTATTGATTCATTTCTTCTGTATATCATCTGCTTACAGTACTATTTCTACTATCATAGGCCTATCAGGTGTCCGCCGGTTAGGTTGATCGGAAATAGCCGAAACTCTTCGAAATTTGTTCTCGGCATTGTCAAGTTCGTTTGCCGCGAGTCATGTGTACTTAATAGCAGGTTTCGTACGCAGTTGAGTTTTTGTGTGGTGCTTGTTTGACACTTTATTGCTCTGTGCGTGGTTCAGTACCAAAACCTTAGTATCACGAAATCAGCCGAGTCTATTCTACATCAGACAATGCACGTAACAAGTGTTTAAGGATAAAATTATTTCAACATTTATTTTTTTTACTAAGAAAGTAAGTTGATAATTTTAATATAGGCCTACTGTAAATGTTTCATTGCAATTGATGTCTGACTTACAGCTATTCAAATTAGTATGTTTCAATCCTTCAAATAAGATTTTCATTCAAAAAATAAAGTTTGAATGTTCCACCGTGATGATTTAACCTGTACGTAGTTTCGAAACGCTGAATATGTTTAATTCTAAGAGACGATGGAATAACTAAAATTATATTTCTGATCATATTCATTTTGAAAGCTCAAAAAAACATAGATTTCTCATTGTTAATCGTGTAGTGAAACTTACCACAAATTACATCCAAGGTGTATTCTGTAATATATGGGCAGATATCGAATACAGGACCATTCACTTTTTCGGAAAGTCGTTCTATCAGAATATGACCATTTTTATTAAAAACATCTACGTACTTCTCCAGTATCTTGAAATGGAAAGTTGGTGTTATAATTTTTCGATGCACCTTCCATTTGTGTCCTGCAACAGTGTTATAGTAGTTATTGACATTTCTTCATGAGACTGAACATACACAACTTGAAATTAATTAATGAATGGCGAAACGCAAGTTTAATAATAATTATTAAGTCAAATAGTGTGTATTCTGAAATTTCCAACCGAAAAACTAGTAACTAAGCACGCTAGAACAGGCCTGCAGAAACCGTAAATAGGGGAAATATGACGTCAGCCTCACTCCACTTCTATTGGGAATGATCGACTTCCGCGTAGAGTTGTTTACATTCTTTTCCCGTTCAAGATCTATCAGTGGCGGCACTGTAATTTAAAAAAAGGACTGTAATAAATTCATTGTATTTATAATGCGTTATCTCGTTTTAAGGTTTACAATTATGCTAGATTTCCTGTCGGTAGGTTCTTCGAGATTTCTTTGCACCTGGCCTGCTTTAGATTTCGAAAAATTTCCTCCTATCATCATCTACGGAAACATAAATTTGTAGCAATTAAGTAATGAACCTTGAAAGCCACTATTAATTTCAATTCAAAATGAACACAATGAGTGACGTCCTTAATTTAACAGTATATAAATAAATAATCACTATACAGTTCGTAATAATGAAAGTTTGTGCATTCCATAATGCTTAATGGACTTTTTTGAAATGTGGTTTAATATTGAAATGACGAGTAGAAATAAATTGGATGGGACACAGTAAACAAGCAATTCTTTCGTCTTAAACAACAAAGTAATAATATTTTCATTCCCTTTGGAAGTAGTATTTCTTCACGGGCTTAAATTCCAGTTCTCTTTAAACTGCAGCACGCTTATTGTGTATTTATTTATTTTTATTTATTTATTTGGCTGGAGTGCGTTACAATGTTGAATGACAGCATTGACATCCGGTCATATAGCTATCACTCACTTATCAACATACAATTTATTTATCGCCCTATTACTAGTAAAAAACCAGTTAAGACTAGTAGTGCCAGTTTTATAAAAACAGAAATTAAAACTTTATTTTTTTTTTTATTTTATTGGGTTATTTTACGACGCTTTATCAACATCTAGGTTATTTAGCGTCTGAATGAAATGAAGGTGATAATGCCGTGAAATGAGTCCGGGGTCCAGCACCGAAAGTTACTCAGCATTTGCTCGTATTGGTTGAGGGAAAACCCCGGAAAAACCTCAACCAGGTAACTTGCCCCGACCGGGATTCGAACCCGGGCCACCTGGTTTCGCGGCCAGACGCGCTGACCGTTACTCCACAGGTGTGGACAAAACTTTATTAATGCATGAAAAATCATAATAAATTCTTCAAATAAAGTAATTGGTTTGTTGCCTGCATGCAACATTTCGGACTTATTCCATTTTAGTAGAATACAGAGCACGGAAAGACAAGTCGGGGACTGTGCTTAAAACTTATTTTACACAAAAAGTGGACTTAATCGGCTTTACTAGTAATAGGACGATATATACATAAGTAGACGTTCTTACATTATATGCACACATGCATTTTAAAATTTATTTTACATGTCTTTTAACTTATTTATTTCCCTCATTCATTTTTCTCTTACTTTCTAAAGGTAGGCCTATGTTCCTAGGGATTTTATTATCTGTTCATTTGTAATTCTTGATAGCGTATTGTATACCTGCCGCCGCGAGAATGAATGTTGATGCAGCCGAGCGTAACTACAGTAGAACGCTATGACCGCACTGGTAGAAAAGTTGGGTGGGGTATAAGGGATGGTAAGACAGTCGTTCTGAGGAGCTACAGTTCTGCAGGTCTGCACTAGAACAATACGAAATACAGAGACATGTTTCATATTCTAGCTGTGAAGCGATGTACGAATACCGTGGAATGTAAATGCAATAAATACAATACAATACAAACCATTTGCCACACGTTGCATTGTCATTCTGTTGTACTGAACAGAAAGGGAGTAGGATTCTTACTTACCTGTGCTTGTTAGTAGTCCTGTACCCAGCCACGGCATTAAGTAGTCATAGAAAAACGCTTTGGTTATGTGCTTGCTGCTGTTTATTACAACCTGAAAAGAACATTTTATGTATAATTTTTAAGCAATATCGAACGTAATCGAAAAACGCTATTTGCCAATAATAATAATGTGCTCTGGTTTCTGGAAAGGTAAGAAATCTCACGGAATATTGTAGACCAGGGACGGGGAACTCGTATTGTAAACGGAGCAGTCATCATGAGTATCTATGTACAACAGCAACTGTAGCGGAAGAAACTAAGCTCTCTGAGAGAGGCTAGAGTCTGTGTGATGTATCTTGTCTCACTGTGAAAAGAGAGTGAAAGGAGATATGTCTTACTTCGTCTGTATTGTTATGGAAATGGGGGAGTGAAGCGATGCCGTCCATCCATCCAGTGGCGGAAGGGACCAGTTGATACATTCTGTAGCGCAAAATAAAATTTCAAAATACCTCTCTTCGTACTGTGTAGTTCCGTCACTGAGCTTGTCTTTCAAGAAACTGAGTTCCGTTAGCCTGTACAATAACAAGGTTTTGAAAGGAATTCTGAAAATTTACAACCCTCCTATAATCTCCACCCTCATTTGAAGGGACTTGGTATTATTGCTACTGAGACAAGATAAACCTTACCAGGTATAGTTCCCCGTCCCTGTCCTAGACAGATGCTCAAATCGTGAATCGTGATCATTTGTGAATCTGTTTACATAAACACTGCACCTGTACTGGGTGTTCATTTCAGAGTGTGTCATGACGTCACTGTTGATGAGTCTGCGATTTGAAGCGGGTTTCAGCTTTTGTGTCAGAGAAGTTGCATATTAACCAAGGCATTCAATCTGAACTTGAGAACATGTACGGTATAACTTGAACGTCGTAGCAACAGATGGCGGTCTGTACGGTCTGTGTGCTACCATAACTTCTTTCGAACTGTGTTTTGCGCGGCCAAGTCGTACGCAGGGTATTTGTTATCTCGGTTGCGTACGGCAACATTCCACAATACAAATCAAATGCTCCGTGTCCATGTTGACCGTCGAAGTTAATGTCAACAAATACGTAAGTAATCCTCTTAACCCTCTCCCCATATCCCGACAGTAAGAAAAAACTCACCTCAGTACATGTTTCGAAACAGTTCACATTCGTGCCACTACCGGCGTTACCGTACTTATCGGTAAGTACTCTTCTGAATGAACGCCGTACTTGCTAGGCAACTTCTCTGGCAGATAAGTAATACACCTCTGCGGAAGTGTAGAAAGATTGAATTCTCTAGGCTCATCGACTATCCACGTGACGGCATACAGCGAGCCATGACACACTTTGAACTGAACACCCAGGCCCAATTGTATAAAACTCCCTGACTAAAGATCAACTTTGATCGAAGATCGAAAAGTGAACCGAGTTCAGACACTTCCTCTATTGTATAAAATTTTTCTGCGATCAAATTACCTTGGTTCAAATGCAATCTAAGTTCACGTGAAAAGGATTTGGCAACATCGCATAAACAGGTGAAATACGTGACGCGCGGACAGGTTTGTTCAGTGTTGCCAATCTAGCGACTTTAACTCTTTTTCAACAATTTCTTTTAACTTTTATATTGCTTAAATAGGGATTTAGTGACCTTTTTAGCACCCCATAGTGACAAAATTTAATCTTTCTTTGTTGATAATGAGAAATCTAGCGACTTTACAACTACTTTTTGGCGACTTTCCGTACACTCTGTTGGAGACACTGGTTTTTTGTGCAATGTAAATAATGGAGGACAATAAGAAGAAGGCTGACTGTTCTCCGAGTTATCATGTTATGGTGTTTGATACTGCTAAACATAATAAAGCTTTATAAAACCACAATTTTCGTTTAGTAATACAGTTAAGTGAAAATTTATTAATGTACCTATCATATCCATTAATTATTAATGGTTGTTATAAACATAATATAATTATAGGTTATGTTATTTGATACTGCTAAACACGATAGAGCCTTATAAAATATAAGATTGTTTGTGTATTAAGGCAAGAAATTGAAAGAAATATATATAAATGTACCTATCATATCTATTAATATTAATAATAATGGATATTTTATTTGCACAATCTGTCACTCGTATGTTTCAAACAGAAAAGAAATAACTGAACTTGGATCATCTAACTTAATCGGAAAAATTTCTTCAGTCAAAGTTGACTTTAGTTTGAGACAAATTAATCTCAGATTAGACTTTATACAACACAAAATTCCAAGTTCAGCTGAAACAAGGATCAATTTAACTTCTGATCTAAGATTAAATGGTTTATACAATCGGGCCCCAGTATACTGTACTTCCACCCTGCAACTGCATTTCTTCGCTCTGTGATGACGTATGAATAGTCAGTAGGCTACTGGTTCACTGTTGGTGTACTTGACGGATTACAATATCACTCTCTCCAAATCTTGTACCTCAAGAAATAGGAAATTCCATACGCAGTGGAAATAAGAGTATTTTGCTAGGAATATGGTGACAACGAACTATGTTTTCAAACAATTTTGTAAAAATAAATATCCATGTCTTCGTTCCTTTAGATATGCCATTGAAGCTATGTTCGGTACTACCTGTGTGTGTGAGCAACTGTATACGGTTATGAAAACAATAAAATCTGAATTCAGATCTCGAGTAGCAGATAGCCTCTTTCTGATAAATTATTGCAACTGGAAATAATAGATGTCACACCTGAGTTTCATGCATTAGTTGAACACGTTTAATATATTTTATTCTTATTAGAGCAGTGATGAGACGATATTAGCTCCCAATCATGGTAGAAGAGCTCTACCTTGATCACGAGCGCATAGCGCATTCACTATAACGTTGACAACAGGGATGTACATGCACATGCAGCGAATAAAGGCAGCAATTATTACAATAACTTGCGTTATTAAATTTCTGGCTATGTAATAGGGCTAATTACTCAGTTATTTAATATACATGTACATGACTAGATTTGCATAATATATACGTTACTGTGTACGTTAACAGAAAACCACAGTTTCAAGTCACACAGAGATTGTGTGCACTCGTTGTGGGTCTCTGGCGTTTCGTCAGCCCACGCGAGTTGTGTGGATATAAAGGGAAAAGTTGAGACGGTGTCGGGTTGAGTTCCCGGGTAGCTCAGTGGTAGAGCGCTGGTACGTTCAACCAGAGGTCCCGGGATCGATACCCGGCCCCGGAACAATTTTTCTCTTGAAATTATTCAAATCTGCTTTACAGGGAGCTTCACCTGAAAGACTAGATTTGCATAATATATACGTTACTGTGTACGTTAACAGAAAACCACAATTTCAAGTCACACAGAGTTTGTGTGCACTCGTTGTGGGTCTCTGGCGTTTCGTCAGCCCACGCGAGTTGTGTGGATATAAAGGGAAAAGTTGAGACGGTGTCGGGTGGAGTTCCCGGGTAGCTCAGTGGTAGAGCGCTGGTACGTTCAACCAGAGGTCCCGGGATCGATACCCGGCCCCGGAACAATTTTTCTCTTGAAATTATTCAAATCTGCTTTACAGGGTGCTTCACCTGAAAGACTAGATTTGCATACATGTACATATATAAACAAATCGCAAAGGGAAGGGTTTTTAGGAACAAAAAGAGAAATAGGAAAAGTTAATTGTATGTAAATCATTTTATTGTTAAAAGCAATTATTTATTATGTAAATACTTCACTTCATTGTTTGGGAGAAACTAATAGGGTCTACCTGCTCGACGTGTGTGATCTCTAAGTACTTTTGAGTATTTGTTGAAAAAATAATAATGACAATATTGATTGAAATAGAGTATATTGATTGTGTGATTGTGAAAATGTAGTCTTTACTCTCCAGTCGTGATTATGTAATGAGTTTTCTTAGAGTGATTTGTGAGATGCACGTAACACGAAAAAAAAAAAAAACAAATTGATTAAATTAAGATATTGAGAACCATCGTAATTTTTGGGGTCAATATCCCCTTAGGATATGTATGACTTTTAAAACTTCCACAATTTCGGCCAAAATTTGTGAAATTTAAACTATATAAACACATCTATAATAATATCATCTGTACAAAATTTTGTGCAATTAGGTCTAATAGTTTTGAAATTATATTTTTAAGTATGTTTTATATTGACGTTACTAAAAAAGCTCCTTGCATCAAAGTTTTCAAAATGTTTAGTTCATATTTGATAAAAATCCTGAAAATAGTTATTGGAATAAAAGTGAATTAGCATTTTGAGTTTAGTAATAGCATAAGTTATAGTGCAATCAAAGATAAAATATTATTTCTAAATTAAAGAAACACGTAGTCTAATAAAAGTAAAAATCCAGAAACAAGCAACAAATAAAACATCAATAATACATTTAAAATAAAGAAATAAAAGGAATGTAGATACTATCTGCTGACCCAAATGTAAATTAATTTACCTCCGATGTCAATTCCCAAATGAATTTGTCTCTTCTCCTGAATAATGGCTATATTTTTTTCATGTTGTGTCTCATAATGTCGTTTTATGTTGCTTTTTTTGCAAATGATATATTTTTTTTTTACACAACAAACACTGGACTTCATCACCATGTTCGAAGCATAAATATTGTATCTTCCACTCTTCCTTGAAAGCTTTAAGCGCTTCCGTTCCGTCATGATGCGCTGAGTTCTAAGATCTGTACATCCTTTAGCAATGTTTACAGGTAAAAGAGCTCCGGGCGCGCGCAGCGGACATAAAATAGCTCTCGCCCGCAAATATTAGTCACCATCGCAAGACTGTATTAGAGGATCTCGCCATCCTCTATTGAATATTGTTTAACCAATGACTTTGTGTAATCATCACAGAGATACTTATTAATGGAGAAAAATTCGTTCCGACACACAGTGGTCCAAAATCCATATTTAGGAGCACAAACGTAACAAAATTAACATGTAAAAAAATGAAATAAAACCCTTAAATTATTCTTCCTATATGACTGAGTACCACTGAAATGACAATCTTAATCAGCGGAGGTGGCTGCAGAGCGAGATAAGAAGCCGGTAACATGCCACATTTCGCCACCCAGCATTCTTACTCAGCAAGCGCCGCGAGTCTACCGATTTCTGTAACTGTAACTCTGTTGTAAGTGGTCGATTTCATTCATATTTGGTATCAACATATCAAGTAGTTCTTTAGGTATGTAACACTGTTTGTTTTTGTTACATTTAATGTTATTATAGCATGTCAAATTAGCATGAATGGACACGGGACAAAATATAAATGTAACCATTAAGTACAGACTTGGCTAAGGTAGAGAAAAAAGACACCCTTTGTTCCGTCCCAAAATGATTTTTTTTTCACTTCCTCGAGTATTTAACTCTATTTTAAATGAAGTCTTAAGATGCGCAGATTTGCGGAATTAATAAATTATGCGCACTATTCTTTCCAGGTGCAGTAGTGCAATTTTTATCGATTACAGTTATTTAAATATCTGTGAACCGAATCTGCTTCCGAAGTACAATTCAGGAAATTCAATGTGGTAGCTTGTTAATTATGTATCAAATAAGCTCCCGAGTGCCCAAAAGGTGCAATAGTATCTAAAATATTACATTTTTCCCATAAGATGATTTATCGTTGGAGAGCAAGAGGATAAAGAATATGAGTTTTATTTTTAACGAAATGAACATTGTCTTAGTGAACTATTTATTAAATTAGGTTCTCATCGTGATAGTAATGAACATTTAGAGAAAACTAACCCCTTGAAAAAGTCGTGGCTGCCCAAGAAAGCTTTTCCATTACAGCAAGTATGAGGTCGAAACAGAAACAATCCAGAGAATTAGAGCTTGTATACAAAACAAATTTACTACCTGTAACTACTGTATAAAGTTTCATGAAAATCTGTTAGAGAGAAGAAAAGTTACTAATTTTGTATAAATGCATTCCCCTATAAGGGGCAGTTCCTCTTATACCAACGTAATCAACGTTTGTACACAAAACAAATGTACTACGTGTAACTACGGTATAAAATTTCATAAAAATCTGTTAGATAGGAGAAAAGTTACTAATTTTGTCTAATTGCGCCCCCAATAAGGGGTAGTTTCCCTTATACCAACGTAATGAGAGCTTGTATACAAAACATATATGCTACCTGTAACTACTGTGTAAAATTTCATAAAAAATATGTTAGATAAGAGAAAAGTTACTAATTTTGTTGAATTGCGCCTGTTATAAGGGGTAGTTCCCCTTAGACTAACGTAATCAGAGCTCGTATACAAAACATATATGCTACTTGTAATCCCATTGTAAAATTTCATAAACGACTGTTGGATAGGAGAAAAGTTACTCATTTTGTCTAATTGCGCCCCCATATAAGGGGTAGTTCCCCTTATGCCAACATAATGAGAGCTTGTATACAAAACATATAAGCTACCCGTAACTACTGTGTAAAATTTTACAAAAATCTGTCGGATTTGAAACAAGTGACTAATTTTGTCTAATTGCGCCCCATATAAGGGCTAGTTCCCCTTATACTAACGTAATCAGAGCTCGTATACAAAACATATATGTTACTTGTAACCGCTATGTAAAATTTCATAAAAATCATTGAGATAGGAGAAAAGTTTCTAATTTTGTCTAATTGCGCCCCATATAAGGGCTAGTTCCCCTTATACTAACGTAATCAGAGCTCGTATACAAAACATATATGTTACTTGTAACCGCTATGTAAAATTTCATAAAAATCATTGAGTTAGGAGAAAAGTTTCTAATTTTGTCTAATTACGCCCCCATATAAGGGGTAGTTCCCCTTATACCAACGTAACGAGAGCTGGTATACAAAACATATATGCTACCTGTAACTACTGTGTAAAATTTCATGAAAATCATTAAGATAGGAGAAAAGTTTCTAATTTTGTCTAATTACGCCCCCATATAAGGGGTAGTTCCCCTTATACCAACGTAACGAGAGCTGGTATACAAAACATATATGCTACCTGTAACTACTGTGTAAAATTTCATGAAAATCATTAAGATAGGAGAAAATTTTCTAATTTTGTCTAATTACGCCCCCATATAAGGGGTAGTTCCCCTTATACCAACGTAACGAGAGCTGGTATACAAAACATATATGCTACCTGTAACTACTGTGTAAAATTTCATAAAAATCTTTTAGATAGCTGAAAAGTTATTAGTTTGTCCCGCTAAATTTGCATTCTGGACCACTGTGTGGCACCGGGAATCGAACCCAAGCCATCAACTTGGCGCGCTGAGTGCTCTTACCATCTGAGCTATGCCGAGACCACTATCCACAGTGCCGGCTGAACTCTCCTCCTTTGTATCGTCAATAACCTACTACCTGCATTTTAGACATGTACATGATAATAGTTGGATTTATTATAAGTACTTATAAGTTAGATTTACTTTTACTTATACGGGGTGGGCAAAATAAAACTGAATATATGAATTTATAGGAAAATATTTGGGGCTAAACGGGATGAAGTTACAGGAGAATGGAGAAAGTTACACAACACAGAACTGCACGCATTGTATTCTTCACCTGACATAATTAGGAACATTAAATCCAGACGTTTGAGATGGGCAAGGCATGTAGCACGTATGGGCGAATCCAGAAATGCATATAGAGTGTTAGTTGGGAGACCGGAGGGAAAAAGACCTTTAGGGAGGCCGAGACGTAGATGGGAGGATAATATTAAAATGGATTTGAGGGAGGTGGGGTATGATGATAGAGACTGGATTAATCTTGCACAGGATAGGGACCGCTGGCGGGCTTATGTGAGGGCGGCAATGAACCTTCGGGTTCCTTAAAAGCCATTTGTAAGTAAGTAAGTAAGTAATATGTAAAAGACTGAAGCGGAAATGACCCTGACAATGTAGGAAACCGTGGTTTCGATGCAAGAATGGGTTACTATCACATGCCCTCGCATGCGCATCTCTCGCATGTTCTGTCCCGAGCAGTGTTGCCAATTCAGCGGTTTTTCTGCTAAATCTAGCTTTTTTTGGATAACCGTCTCGCGGGTGAAATTATATTATCCCGCTTAGCGGGAATACTAGCGGTTTTTAATCTTTGAAGTTTCTGAAAAGAAAATATTCATATTAGCGTTATTGTTGTTTTTGTAAGTTTAATACCGGTCGATTCTAACAATCGGACAGTAAAAAAAATGTAAGTGTGGTGGCATTCTAATTAAACGTTAAACATCGAACATCTGCTGTCGCCGTGCACTAGTATTTCACATGATCAACAAAGACTTTAATAATATAATATATTAGAAATTACATACAGACTAAATTCAATTGCTTAAAGAATATTATTTGTGTAAGACGTGTACCATGATAGTGTTAACTATTACTCGTTTTATAAATATACGGGTACAATATCGATAAACCTTTCTCTGTGCTATTTATCCGTAAATAATAGAGATGTAGGGCCTCAAGATCAGCAACGGTTTCGTAAAGAGTGGCTACGTGAAGTGTAACATAAAGACAAACACAATTGAATTCTGGAGCGAAGTAGCCATTTACAGGGACGCATCTAATATAAATCCTTTTCAAGAATTGCTTGATCTTATTGTTTTCTTGGTCTAATGCTCAAGTGAAGAGAACATTTTTTTAGTATGATGAATGTCGTGAAGTCTACGAAAACGGATGGGGACAGAATTAATGGATGCTTCTGACAATACGGGCAGGTCTGGATCATGTGAACAAGTGTTGCAAGAATTATCAGGTATCACCAGAGGTTTTGGAGAAAATAGGTACCTTGACTACGTACAAAAATGAAAGTGGACAGGCTAGGAATAACTTACTACCCCGGGGACCTTACAGTCACAGTATTATATTCCTGCATTAGAAGGTCCAGATGGAGATGATCCAGAGGAGCTGCAAATTTGAGTGAATGATTTTTAAATTAGCCTACATGTTTCTTATCAATACTAATTGCATGCGTATAAAATTGAATGTCTTACATTGTCCCGAAACGAAAGCTTCATTGACCAGCATCTGCGAAAGTTAAACTTGTGCGCTATACCACTTATTTATTATTATTATTATTATTATTATTATTATTATTATTATTATTATTATTATTAAATTGAATAATAAATACGTATTAAATCTAGAAATTTTTGTTAGAAAATCGCGGGTTTTCGAAAGCCATCCATTGGAATTATACGAACAACTGTTGGCTTCGCTGTGTCATTGCGTTTGAGTGAATGAGAGTAGCAGACGTGTTTGGTGGCCAGATGAATGAAACACAAAATGGTGCTCACGATAAAACAATGCGTGTTCATTGTCGAGTGTTATGCGAAGCACAATTCATGGAAAAGGTGTGCGGGACTGTTTGCGCAAGAGTTTCAGACTGGACGTGTTTTGGCAAAACCTCCAGCAAAGGCTGCAATGCAAAACTTAGTGGCAAAATAACTTGAAACTGGCTCTGTAGCGAATAAAAACTGTAACTATCCTAAAAGAGTTCGAACACCAGAAAACATTGCTCGAATGCAGGAAAGCTTGGAACAAAGTCAGACGAAATCGCAACTTACAGATTTTCCGGCCAGTTTTATTTTTCCCACTCTGTAGTAAGCGTAATAAATAGAATAGTTTTTATTTATAGTCCTAGGTTTATTGCATTTATTTATTTATAGTTGTAATTAAATTTACGTTTATTTTATTTTTTATTTGCTGTAATTATTGTAATATTATTATATACTAGCCGTATCCGTGCGCTCCGCTGCACCTGTTAGAAATAAATAGAAAGTAATTACTTAATTAAAATAGGACGTTTGATCCAGGAAACATTCGTGTTTGATAGAAGGATAAATCGTTTAATATGTTACTTAATTTAAATTGTATTTAAATAATTAAAATGCGGTCATTTTGGTCCAGAGAGCAATCATTTGGTGCAATGACAATTCCTTTAACATGTTTCTTGTTATTACATGCAACCATAGTTTAATGAAGATTGACATATCATTTAATTTTAATGTGTATACTTTATATTACTTGTCACATGTTTCAGAAGTTACTGTAATAACATTGTAGAATTATGTCCATCTAGAGAAACTACACTTTCCAATGGTGAAATAATAATTAAACAATTAATTAGCTTCCGATATTACTTCATACAAACACAGAAACATGTTAAAAAAATGTTATGTTTTATTTAACGACGCTCGCAACTGCAGAGGTTATATCAGCGTCGCCGGATGTGCCGGAATTTTGTCCCGCAGGAGTTCTTTTACATGCCAGTAAATCTACTGACATGAGCCTGTCGCATTTAAGCACACTTAAATGCCATCGACCTGGCCCGGGATCGAACCCGCAACCTTGGGCATAGAAGGCCAGCGCTATACCAACTCGCCAACCAGGTCGACCACAGAAACATTCTCTTAGGCTATGTTTAATAGATTTCGATTGTTGTTGTCCTAGGCCCCTTATAGACGAAATCGTTTGTTTTTATTTCAGTACAGCGCCTTAGATGGCGTTGTTATTGTAATTTTAAAACTCATTTACCTCATTAAATATCAGTCCTATCAAAATTTTGTATAGAATACAACTTATCGAAAATTAGTTTTAAAGAAACTTTTGTTATGTAATATTTTTCATGAAAATCAATAATAAGCGAGATATTTCGATTTATTTAATTCAGGCTCCCTTATAATCCCCTTTTAAATAAAGTATTTTGAATGCCATATAGCCTAAAATCTAAGTTACAACGAACTTAATTTATATTCCAATTTTAATATAAATCGGTTCAGCCATTATCGCGTGAAAAGGTAACAAACATACAGACAGACAGATAGACGGACAGACATATAAACAAAAATTTCAAAAAAGCGATTTTCGGTTTCAGAGTGGTTAATTATACATGTTAACAGCAATTATTTTTGGAAAACCGAAAATTACCAGAAAAATTTTGGCTACAGATTTATTATTAGTAGTCGACCTGGTTGGCAAGTTGGTATAGGGCTGACCTATGCCCAAGGTTGCGGGTTCGATCCGGGTCAGGTCGATGGCATTTAAGTGTGCTTAAATGCGACAGGCTCATGTCAGTAGATTTACTGGCATGTAAAAGAACTCCTGCGGGACAAAATTCCGGCACATCCGGCGACGCTGATATAACCTCTGCAGTTGCGAGCGTCGTTAAATAAAACATAACATTTATTATTAGTATAGATTATATATCACTGCCACAGGGTGTATACCCAAATGTAGTGTTAATACATACATACATACATACATACACGGAGACTAAGAAGAAGGTAGAAAATAGGAAAGACTGGAAAATGCTGGGTTTGCAGTGAAAGACCTGTCTTTGGCGAAAACACTATAATATAATATAATATAATATTACCTCAATATGTTTCGGGTCTGTTGATACGAGGAGGAGCTTCGTACCCAACCAAACTCTCACCAATGGCCAATGAGCGTTTACAAGCCTGTTAATGTTCTCATAGAACGCTGAAAAAGAACAAGTTCAACAAATTTTTTCGGTAACCATACACATGTGATACATACATGCTTTCCCCTATCTTTATGTAATCATCCTTCGTGGTGTTGACAATACAGTCGAACTGTCGAACTTTGATATCTCGAAGTGATTTCGGAAGTGGATAATGCTACGTGTTATTGAATACTTGAAATATAGAAAATAAACAAAATTTCTAAATTATCATTGCGACACAAATACAACACTGTAATTAACTGCTGTTAAGTCGTAATACTTCCATTGCTATTACTGTACAACTGAACTACGATATTAATGTTATGAGCAGGCTTCGAGACTTCGGACCCGATAGAGCAGTTCAGTGGGAAATCCGCATAACTGCGTACTGAGTATAGTGGTAAAGCGTACAGTGGGTGGGGGTACTGTAGAATGAATGCCAATAAATACGCAAAGGAAAACGCTCTGGATTTGAAGGTTCTGATGAATAATTTGGTTTTCATACAAATCTATTTTCAAACTGTGTCTGAAACTATTACACGGTTAGAAAAGTCAGAGCAAGAGATGCCAGAAGCCCTGAAATTAGTTTAGAAAATGATACAGTGATTTAATGAGACACTAAGTACACCGGTTACTGAACGTGTAAAACAGAAGTGGAAATCAATTTTATGTAAAAATAACATATATGGATCACTGTGTAATATAAACAGCAAATTTGTGGACATAGTCACCCGAGAATAAAGGACTATCTCTTAGAGACTGCAATGATGTTAGGTTTTTTTCGTTTTGCTCCTATCACGTCATGCGACGTAAAGCGCAGCTTTTCACAGTACAAACTGTGTTTGGCAGATAACCGAAAAAGATTTACGTTTGAGACACTGAAAATGTATCTTGTAGTACATTGCAATTCGGTACTGTAACTGGACTTCCTAAAGATGACCAATAGGATAAATGAAGAAATTAAAATTGCTACATGTTTATTTTCACCATTAACACTGTATATAATTAAACACAAATGCTTATAAAAGACAGGAGAATAAATGCTTTTCACATGCTTTTGACATTGTCATTGTGTAATGTATATTTACTTTCAGAATGTACTTATGTGTGTGTTCCCCCATACTACCGTAGGCCTACTCTATTCTAAATAGCAACGTTGTTACCTCAACACATCTCTTTCACTACCCACAGCGAGTCAACAACCTATAGTATATGCACAGTAAACTTATTGTATCGGGTCCCAAGTCTCGAAGCCTGGTTATGAGTAGAGACCGTATTTGGTCCCAGGAGGCTACAAGATTAAGTATTATTGGCGCTTTTAAGTAGACGACGCACGTCAGTCTAGCAGCGAAGTACTTGACTGACGGCTCACGCAAATCTTGTTTCGTCAAGTTGGGCAGAACAAAACAGGGACCACTTTAACATTTACACTAATATTTACATTTACAGGGACATCATTTTATTTTTACTAACATTTTTAATATTAACCTGGCTATACCTTTGGATTAACGGTTGAGAACCGGAAATCCCGTTTGCTACCCCTTTCCACGACTGGATTTCTATGATACTGGCGTAAAATACAAACAAACCACTTTACTAGGTATAGGAGGTAAGAAAAATAGTTCATCCATTTACGTAAACTAGGAAATATTACAATTTTGAGTTTGATCATTTTCATTGGGTTTTTGTTTAATCAAAATACAGTAAAATATTAACAATAACTGTTTTTACTCACGAACTGAGTTATCAATGCGAACATATTCA